>NC_056731.1:1883423103-1883615603 GCF_019279795.1 Protopterus annectens | reverse complement strand
GAACTCGATCTCACTTACTGACGTTTTCACTTTGTACCTTAAAAAGCTGGTCGTATTTGTTAAATAGTTAATGAAATCATTTAGGCACTGCATACTGCCCTTCCATAGGAATATAACATAATCCACAAACCTATTGTAAAAGATGATGCATTCCTTCCAATCATTTTTCATATCCATTTCCCATTGCCTTTACCATTCAGCTAGAACTATATTGGCATAGCTGTTTGCACAGAGGGTGCCCATTGCTACCCCCCCATTTCTGCCAATAGTAGCTCTCACCATATCACCATAATCATCCCACTGTGGAGATGTTCTTACGGTTGTATGAGGATGAGGTGGCTGAACGGAGGTCAAGAGGAAAAAGTAAACACTATTACAACCTAACACAGGATGAGTTTCAGGCGCTAAAAGATTTGCAAATAATGAAAGAAATTATTTTCAGCCCAGCTGACAAAGGAGGAGCTTTAATAGTGATGAATTCAATACAATATGCCCAGAAAATGCAGGATATGCTAAGCCATAGTGATACAGACCACAACATCGAGAAGTATCAAGTAGACAGACTGATGTCCTCAGTACAGAATGTCCTGCATGACAAATTAATGTTAAGCCATAGTGACACAGACCACAAAATCGAGAAGTATCAAGTAGACAGATTGATTTCCTCAGTAAAGAATGTCCTATATGACAAATTAATGACTAGAGCAATTGATAAAAATCTATATGACTTTCTTGAAATGGTATATCCAACTATACCTGTTATTAAAGGGCTGCCCAAGATTCATAAGAACAGTGTTGACCCTCCTCTGAGACCAATAGTTTGCACAGACTGCATTGAGGGACACTGGTCAGTTGCTGGAGAGATTGTATGAAAGAATGGAGCAAGAAAGCTCCATAGACAACCTCATTTTGGTGACGATGGACGGTAACAATTTATTCACTTGCATACCCAATGATCTAGGAATAGAAGCAGTAAGTGACTTTGCCTCTCACTCTGAATTGAGCATGGATGTGAATCTAGTCTGCAGCCTGCTGGAATTGGTCCTGGAGAGCAATGTGTTCCTCTATGGTGAGAGCTACTATTGGCAGAAATGGGGGGCAGCCATGGGCACCTCCTGTGCAAACAGCTATGCCAATATAGTTCTAGCTGAATGGGAACGGCAATAGGAAATGGATACGAAAAATGAATGGAAGGAATGCATCATCTTTTACAACAGGTTTGTGGATGATGTTATATTCCTATGGAAGGGCAGTATGCAGTGCCTAAATTATTTTGTTAACTATTTAACAAATACGACCAGCTTTTTAAGGTTCAAAGTGAAAACGTCAGTAAGTGAGACTGAGTTCTTAGACATGAGAATCTCAATGAATAATTGCAAAGAAATTGGCACCACTATATTCAGGAAACCAAAATGGAGGAACCATATGCTGTATTATAATAGCATGCATCCGAGACATGTTTTTCAGAATATTGTTGGAAATCAAGTGACCAGGATATCCAAGCTCTGTACTGACAATGATGATTTTCTGCAGGAACAAGACAAACTTTTACAGAATTTTGCCTCAAGAGGCTACAATAAAAAACAATTAGATATGAGTAAAGGCAAAGCAATGTCCATTTGACACAACAAAGGGCAACTGTACTACTCGAAGCGGATGCAGAGTGATGTGAAGAAAGGTGGGAACAGCAACAGTCTCAGATGCATGATAACCTACAGCACTGACTCCTTTGATGTCTGTGAAATTATCAAGACATTTTGGCTAGTCCTAACTGCTGACAGCAAAATTAAGAGAATTGTAGGGGAAACACCTAAGTTTGGTTTTAAAAACAAGAAGAACTTAAAGAATTTATTGCGCAACTATGATGGAATACCTAACAAGCAGAGTACAGAAGGAAGAAATAGGTTAGGAACTCGAAAATGTGGCTTTTGCAAAGCTTGCAGCCACATCAAATGTTCCAGCAGTTTTGTTCACCCGGTAACTAACAAATGCTATAAGTTCTCTGGTTTTGCCAACTGTAACAGCAAGAATGTTATATACGTTGGCATTTGCAAACTGTGCCAAGCCTATTATGTAGGAAAGATGAATAGGAAATTCAAGAATGGATACTTTGGCACCTGTTAGACATCAAGAATAAAGTGGTAACTAATGCCCTGTATGGACATGTGTCTGAAAATCCAGGGCATTCATTTAGTTTTATGGTTATCTCAAATGTGACTACTAACCTTCGTGGAGGAGACATTGTCAACAAAACTGAAAAGGAAGAAACCAAATGGATCATGAACCTCAGAGCTAATCTGTTTCCAGGGCTTAACAGAGTAGTTCCTATTAAGCCCATTTTGAAAGAGAGAAGCCTGATTAAGAAATGAAATGGAGGCTTAAGGAAGGCGTGTATCTGATTGCTGTATGTGATTGGCTGAGCAATTAAGGATCTCTATTTTAACAGTAGTAAGTCAGGTCTACACACTAGGATCTGAAGAAGGTTTTTTAACTGAAAGTGCTTATCCTGTTTGACCTGCAACTTGAACAGCACAATTTGTGCTTTTTATTTCTTCATTTTATTAAAGCCGACATTTTAACAGAACTTCTCAGTGAACTTTTCGTTGTGGTGGAAGCCTTTTTTTCATTTCACTATTTTTGCCTATTAAGGCTTCCTTTGGAGGTGGTTTTTGGTTTGGTTGTTTGTACATCATATGTTTCATAGCAGAGTGCAATGAAAAACACTAACATAAATGGAAGAGAATATGTGAGGAAAAATTCAATAGTCATATTATTTGTTTCATAGATGTGATAAATGAGACCTGAGACAATTCTCATAAAATATGTAAAGAACTATTAAAGATTACATGATCAGAGAGCGGGGTGAAACTGAGTGATGTCTTAGTATGAGAGAGGTGTTCATATTATGGTTATAGATAGAAGAAGGATGGAGCGAAGGAGATTGTAAGAAGAGTGCAGGGTAGGGTGTCTTCAGGTATCTTAGGTGAGTAGGGAGGAAAGGTCTGCAGAGATGAATTAAACAAGGTAAGGTAGTAGGGAGACAAAAGTGAGTGGAGTAGGAGGCTGGAGAGGGTCGTGAAGTTTGATTTAGGTTGAAGGGCTGAGTGAAGTATAGTAAGTAAGTTCAGCCAGGATTGGCACAGGAGCAGGTCCAAGATTTTGTAAAGTACTCTTTTAGGAAGCATTTAATGGTGGGTAGGTTAGAAATAGTTCTGGTGGTTAGAGGTATGGAGGTCCATTTTTTGTTACTGAGTATGAGTATAGGCTTTGTCCAGAGGATTTATTTGGTTTATTTATGGTGAGAAGTTGTTTGTCTTCCAACTTAAGAGTTCTTTTTGGAAAATATATGTTGATTAAAGGGGTAAGAGCTGAACAGACTGAGGATTTGTGTATGATTTTATGTGTTGTTATAGACTGAATGTAGGACAGGTGGAGGTGGAGTTCCTGCCTGCTAAGGGTATGTAGAGCTTTACAGTCATGGGTAAAGGAGGATGAACTAGTAATTTGCAAGCTTGGCAATTTTGTTGTAGCAGCTTTCAGGTTTGTTTTATATGGAGGATTGTAAATTAGAATTGGTGCTCCATAGAGTATCAAGGGCAGAAGGTAGGTTTTGGCTAGAGTGATTTTTGTGGGTGTGCTTAGAAAATGTTTGTTTCCATACAGCATGCCTAGTTTTTGATGGGTTTTCTTGATATTGCTTTGGATGTGGAGGTCAAATTAAGATTATCATCTATTATGACTCCTTATAGTTTGGTATGGTAGACTAACTCAATTTCAGTGCCATTTGCCGAAAAGATTTTGAAAGATACTTTGTTAGGGTTGTGAGTTTTTGGGGTAAAGATGAGGAGTTTGTTTTTTGGAGGGCTGAGTAGGAGTTGTGCTGTTGTAAGCCAATTTCAATGGAGATAGCAGCTTGCTGAGTGATTTATTGGAGGTGAGTTAAGGTATTTGAAGAGCAGATGATGGTACAGTCATCTGCATATGGAATCAGAGGGCCTTCACAAGAGGATTAATTGAACTTATTGATAAAAATATTGACTAGTAGACGGCCAAGGGTGGATCCTTGTGGGACTCCTGTGGAAGTGGGAAAGTATGCAGAGATGGATCCTTGCCATATTACAGCTTGTTGCCTGTTGACAAGGTAGCTAGAGAACCACTGAATACATGGAGATGCTAGACCCAGGATGAAAAATTGATTGAAGTGTTTACTGTGAGAGACCATGTCAAAGGCTTTTGATAGATCTAGAAATGCTACAGATACAAGTTATTAGAGTTGCAAGCTTTATTGACAATTCTGTAAATGATAGTAATGCAGTAGAGGTGCTGTGGTCTGGTCGAAATCCATGTTACGTATTAGTGATTAGCTTATTTTGTAAGAGATAGTGGAGAAATTGCTGATAAATACATTTTCAAGGATTTTAGGGAGGGGAGACAAGATGGCTTAGGGACAGAAATTTGTAATGTCAGTGAAATTGCATCCTTTATTTAATGGAGTAATATGTGTCATTTTCCACAAGTTAGGGATACAGGTTTGTGTTACTGATCTATTAATAAAAATGCTGATTGTGTATGTTATTGAATCTGGAGCTAGATTTAGGTATTCCGGAAGAAGGTTGTCGGCTGAGGAGGAACAAGGTTTTAGTTCATACAAAAGCTTTCTTATAAGAGTTATAGAAACTGATTGAAAGGTAAAGTGGGTGGAGTTATCTGCACATGTATTGGAGAGGTTGCAGATAAGTGAGTTTTGTGAAGGAAATGTGGTAGGTTCTAAGGTGGGGAAAGTTGGCTGTGTGGAAGGGGGTATATTAGGTGAGTTTGAGGTTATGTTGGCTATGCATTCTATGAAGTATGTATTAAAATAGGTAGCTGTTTGAAGAGGGAGAATGTCTGGGTATGGGCTGGGATTCTTTTTTGTACCTGGGCTAATGAGAGACGATATGGAGGACCAGAATTGTTATGGCTGTTTTTATGGCTATCTTGTAGCTGAGTATAATAAGACTTTTCATCTCTATTAACTTGTTTCTTGATGTGGTTTTCTAGCCATCTGAATAGTTACCAATTTTTGTCATTTTTATTCTTTTGCCAGTTAAACCAGGCTTTGTCTCTGTCTTTCATAAGGAGTTTGCATTGGCTGGTGAGCCATGGGGTACGGCTGTATTTAATTCTTTTTGTACGCTGTGAGGCTAAGGTGTTAAGAATATTTAGAAATGCTACACTGAAGTATTCACCTGAATCATTTAAGGGGAGTCTTTTTAGGATAGACCAGTTAACTGTTTTCAGACCTTCAATGAAAGAGTCCTTGGAGAATCTGGAGAGATTACCGGTAGTTTTGAGTTATGTTCCTTTGTTATTTTATGGGTATAAGCTGGAAGGTAATCATTTAGCATATCAGGGAGGCTACCTGAGGAGGTAAAATTAGATGGGTTGGTAACCGGAATCCAATCCAGAATAGACTGTTGGAAGTTATTTTTGCCATATCTTGTTGGTGTATTAATACATTGAGTGAATTCAAAGAGGTTCATGCAGATGATTACTGAATTTGCAGATAAAGACTACCAGTCAGTGTTTCTATCACCCAGGAGGATAATTTCATTTGTGATTGTATCTGCTATCCAGGATACTATGTTTCAAGTATTGGAGTGCTCTGTCTTGGGGGATATATAGCACAGCAATGCATATATATATAGATATGTAGATAGATAGATAGATAAATAGATAGATAGATAGATAGATAGATAGATAGATAGATAGATACATAGACAGATAGCTCTGACTCTATCAAAGTTTAGGAATGAGATTAGAATTTATTCTTTTCCAAAAGTTGGGACTTTGCCTCTATAGGGAGTTACTGAGAGCATATTTGAAAATATTATAGCTATTCCACATTCATGTTTTCTATCAAGCCTAATAATATTATAACCAAGGGGCAGTATTTCAGTATCTTTTATTTCAGGCTTTACCCATGTCACAGTTGTGGCTAGGCTGTCTAGGTTGTATTGGGTCATCCAGGCATGAAAATATGTGATCTTGTTGCATATGCTTCTAAAGTTTAGAGTGACTATTTTAAAACTTTTAGGGTGTATTTTATAGTTTGGGGTTTGATTGGTACCTGGGTTGGCGTGGATGTCACCACAATTTTATATGGTGGAAAAAGAAGGCTTATTATGGCATTTTTAGCAGAGATGGGTAGAGGTATTACTTTAACATTGGTACTGACATTTTTAGTATTTTGGGGTTACAACAGTGGAATAGAGTTATTGGAAATAATCTTGAAGAGATTTTGGAGTAGCTAGTGAGATGATGGTTGATAGGTGAGGATGAAGTAATGGTTGAGGTCTGCTTATGTATTTATTACTACTACCAGTGGGGATGTTAATAATGAGAGGAGGAGGATGAATAAGGTGATACAGGAAGGAAACAGCAAGGTTAGTGATGGAAAAATCTCACAGTATGGTGCAGTGTGGTAATGAGCAGTGACAGTATGGAGAATAGGTAGGTTTAGATGGGAAGGAGTAGTAGAGTGAGATCTGAGAAGGAATTTAGAACAGAAGTGGGTGGAGATAATATAAACAGAGCAGTCTGTGATAGGATAAAAAGTTAGGTACAGGATAGGAGGGTGAGTAGAGGAGGTAGAGTAAGTGAGGTATAAGTGTAGATGTAGTGGAGGTGGGTGGAAATTGGGGGTGGGGCAGTGAAGAGGAGTGAAGCCCAAGCGTAGCGATGGATGAATAGAGTTAGTCAGCCCATGGTGGAGTAAGGACCAGGAAAACTATATGTAAAACTGCAGCAAAACAGGAGGTAAGACAAATCCTGATAATTTTAAAGACAGTAACACAAGTTGGTAAATTGCTGTTAACATACACTTAAGGTAACTGTAGAAGGCAGTATTGCAGTGACTTTGGCTTGAAATAATGCTATAATAGCTGAAGAAACAACTGAGATGAGGGGAAGACTAATCAGGTACTTCAAAGGAATGCAGTTACTCTCCCCACAGATGGTTTACCACCTAAAACAAAAAACAGTGAGGCCAAATGTTTTTGGATGCAAAGACCAGCCCTAGGATGCAATCAAATTTGTGTAGGCTCTGTGTAGAGTCTACATGGAATGTATCCATGTACACAGCCCCCATTCCTCCCTGACAGTATGCCATACATATTAATCATGGCACACTGCCGAGGGAGATCACAGTAACACAGATATTAAATCCATGCAAGCAACAGTGTAGAGGCTGTCCCATACTTGTGGACTATCCCAAAAAATTCTGGACAGTTGGTAAGTACAGCACAACACATTTAGGCCTGCTAGCCTGGACCAAAAGGTGAACAACAGATTTTACTACATAAAATTGTAATTTAATGTTTTTTTACCATTATGTGATGTTTGCAGTGTGTGGCATGGTGCTTAGTGATGCCAAGCTGCACTTATACATATACAGCAGACATCCGGTATATATCTGAAAATAGAAACCGAATGTTATCAATTTTATTTATTTTTTCCTGCTTGCTTGTGTGGTGCGGGGCTGTGCTTAGCTACACTTAGCTGCACTTAGCTTTGCTTACAGTAGGCATTCGCTAGACATCTAAAAAGAGAAACTGGATGTATTCAGTTATTGTAGCTGTGCTGTGCTTAACAATGTGCAAACATGCATCTTAGTAGTATATGTGAAGGTATACTACTTCCCTTTACTATCTAAGTGGCTAGATATGTGGAGTCATGACCTACAGTGTAGTAGGTCCTGGGTTTGAGTCCTGAGCACTCATATGTTTTACATTTATTGCTGTGAAAATGTGTCAGGTGAGTGAAACATCGGTTTAATTTAAAATCAAAAAGTTGTTACATTTTTAAAAAGCTGCACGATGCTAAGCAATGCTTAAACATGGTCAACGGTCTACTCCCATTTCTACATTGCTAAGCTCTGCTTAAACATGGTATGTGTGAGTTTGAGCGATGCTAAGCAGATCAGCGCTTTTTTGAAAGTTACAGTATGATGTGTAAGGGCAGAAATGCAGTCTATATAAATACCAAAACGCAGGATTTTCACAGCATACTTTGGAGTCTTCACTTGGCTGTAGATATGCCTGGTGCTGTTCCTGAGGGGAGTGCACTTTTGGGTGCAGAGGTGGGGTGTGCAGGAGTCCAGAGTTTTTGTTGGACTCCTGATTAAGAATTATGAGCCCAGGCTGCTGCAACATGACTACCAAGGCTCAGAGTGTAAGTCTGAGGCCTGGGATCGATTGGCCAGGGAACTTACCATTGCTACTGGTATCCCTCAAACTGGTGAGTAGTGTCATCACCACTACGATGACCTGAGGTGTAGGAAGAGCGGAACCTTGGACACCTGGGTCCAAGAAGCTCAGGTTGGACAAACCCAGCAGATATGCAAGTATGTTTGGCAGCACTTTAGAAACATGCAAGCTGATTCTGTGCAAAACTGGTATGCATAATGGTTTGCTTCTCTTACCACAGTTGCCAAAAAGATGGCTCACAATGTCAAGTCCCATGCAGGATGCCTGGCCAGGATGGGACAATTGTGTGGTAAGTAGGAAAACATCCAAGTAATAACTTAATGTATAACATAATTTTACAATAAATTATTTACAGAGTTTGCAGTCTTAACAGTCAGATATGACATACCTGGGACATCTTATATCTATATTAATGTGCCATTGCCTATCTGAAACGGTAAAGCATGTTAAAGCAAGTAAGCATGCAATACACAACATCAGTTAATGTTAGGGTCTACCCAGATTAAGAGTCACTGTTCTGATCTGCTCATTGTCTGAAATATGCTGTAGGTTGCACTCAATAATTGAACAGGGTATATGGGTTAGTTAACAGATGTCATAGACAGCTATTCATGGTCTACATGCCAGAGTCGAAGTGATATTAATCAGTTCATTTTAAAGGGTGTTGCTGCTTTGATAAGTAATGCTTTCAAATAAAGTGTTCCTTTATTCACTGCATGTGTGCTCTAATCTGATACCAGTCAAGTGTTACATGTAACAGAACCCTCAAAAATTTTGGTCTGGAATCAAGAAACTCCTATACCCTGGAAACTCAAAAACACCCACCCCTGCCAACCTATCTCAGACCCCTCCTAATAAAATTGCTGACACCTTCAATAACTTCTTCTCAGAAACAGTCACCTCTCTTGCCAACACCTTAACTCCACCCACAACCCTTGGACTTAATCCTCCTAATAGTAAAACACCCTCTTTAAAGTTGAACACAGTATCCACAGCCTTCATTTACAATCAGCTCCAAAAACTTAAACCTTGTACCCCCTCAGCAGACAAACTGCCAGCAGAGTATCTGCAGCTAGCTGCAGAGGTACTAGCATTCCCAGTCTCCATCTTAATAAACAGAACCATAACCGAATCCACTATTCCGTCTCTCTGGAAAATATCCCATATCATCCCTTTACATAAAGGGGGAAATACAACTGAACTTTCAAACTACCGTCTTATAGCCCTACTCTCTCCTCTAGCTAAAATCATGGAACGATGTGTCCACCAACAATTTCTAGAGCACCTTCTCCATAATAACCTACTTGCTGACTCACAGCACGGTTTTAGACCATTCCATAGTACCACCACTGCCCTTCTCTCCTTTACAGACTCCATCAACAAAAATCGTAACAATAATCTATACTCATCTGCATTATTTCTGGACCTCTCGAAAGCATTCGATATGGTAAATCACCATCTTCTGATTGATATGCTTAAATCCCTTTCTCTTGACACAATGGCTATTCAGTGGTTCAACTCCTACCTGTCAAATAGACAACAAGCAGTTCTCTGGGACAGTCATTTATCCTCCCAGCTCCCAGTCTCCATTGGAGTCCCACAAGGCTCTATTCTAGGTCCCCTCCTCTTCTCCATCTTTATTAATAACCTGAATACCTCCCTCCCATCCTCCACTTGCATTCAGTATGCAGATGACTCTACACTCATCTGCACTGCAACGTCTCCTGCTGAACTACATTCATGTACCCAAAATGTTTTTACTGCAGCAGAAAATTGGTTCAAACACATCTGTCTCCTCCTTAATCCTAAAAAGACTAAGTTACTATTGTTTACTCCAACTTATAAGTCCATCCCAATTTCCTTTACTATTGTCTCTAACAATGGCATGCTTATATCACCCGACAGCACCACAAAACTGCTTGGTGTCACAATAGATAATCAACTAAACTTTGATGCTCACATCACTCTAACTATAAAAACAGTTAACAAAAAAATAGGTGCTCTCTATAGACTTAAACAATTTCTCACACCAGAGACTAGGATATCTTTAGCTCAAACACATCTCATCTCAACACTACTGTATGCCTCTCCAACCTTTATTAACCTATCAAAAACAAACCTGTCAAAACTAGCCTCATCCTACCACAACATAATCAGGTTTGCTACAGGTGCCCCATATCGGACTCATCATTGCTTAAATCTCAGACAGCTAGGTTGGCTTGAACTACAAAATCTCATTCTACTTCAACAACTGACTATTACCCACAGGATACTCCATTTCCCTTCTAATGCACCTATTCTTAATACTCTTATTTCCCCCTATAAGAATCTCACTACCCTACGATCAGCTAATAAACTTCTAGTAGCCACATGTAAATCTCAGAACAAAGCAGGTGACTCCCTTTTCTCAAATGCTGTGGGTACACACTGCAACAAGCTCACTAGTGAACTTACTACCTTGACCTCAACACCCCTTTTCAAGAAACATTTAAAGACCCACCTCAAATCACACTGGCTCTGCCCTTGCTCTTCTCCTGACTGACTCTTGTTTCCTACTTCCACATCTTTTTACCTCTTTTCCCATTACCTCTATCTGCACTGTACACACCCATCATCTGGACAAGTATTACTGCTCCTTCTCTCACACTGCCTTGTCTCCAGCTAGCTTATATCACTGCTCCCATCACTACAATTCTTCCCCTTGACTCTCTTCAGCTTGTGACTTCCTCTTTCTTATGATTTTACATCCTGTTACCGCTACTTACTTTGCTTATGTTTTACCTCCTATCACCTCTACTTACTTTGCACTACCTAATGCCTTGCACAGGTAGTATTTCGTTCTTTTTTTCAAGTCCAGATGCTATAAAAAAATGTCATTTCTGTATTTAAATACTGCTGTTGTTGCTGTGTGTTTTTGATTCACTAACTGCTGTTCTGTTGTTTTGTATGCTAATTAGTTGCTCACTCCTGCTTAGTAGTTTAGTTATCCTCTTGTATATATTTTTTTCTTAGTGTGTTACCTTAGACTGTTACAGTGGAGCTTTTCTCCTCGGGCCTCTACTGAAAATGGACATGTATCCAGTTAGACTAGCCCGGTCAACAAATGTAAAATAAATAAATAAATAAATAAATAAATAAATAAAGAAATAAAGAAATAAAGAATACATTAACAAATGTCAGAACTAAAAGTAGTGAAATACCCAGAGTAAGGTTCAAGTCTGTGTTCTGCTCATTTTGTGTGAAATAATGTTGTATATTCCACCCAGTCAATGAACATGATATATGAGTAAGGTAACTGAAGTCCTGGACAGCTATCCATGTGTCTAAATGCCAGATTTTAAGGAACATTATCAATAAAGTTTAAAACAGGATTGTGCTTTGATAAGTAATCTTTTCAAATAAGTGTTCATTATTCCTGTATTCACTGCATGTGTGTTCTAATCCGACAACAGTCAACTGTTACATTTTAACTAAGAAATAATGCATCAACAAATTTCAGAAATGCATGTGGTGCAGTACCCACATTAAGTGCCAAGCCTCAGTTCAGATAATTTTCCCCAAAATATGCTGTAGATAGCACTCAGTAAATGAACAGGATATACAGTTAGGTTAACAGACGTCCTACACAGCCAGACATGTGTGTAACTATCAGATTCCATGTGACATTAAGCATTACAGTGTAAAAGGAGATGGTGCTTTGATAACTACTGTTTTCAAATAAAGTGCTCATTATTCTTGTGGTCACTACATTTAATTTCCAATGTGATACCACAAACAGCTACGTATATGTGTAAATGTTTGATTTCACACAAAATGTTGCAATAAAAGTCTTAAAGGAGATGGTGTTTTGAGAATTCATTATATTCAAATGAAATGCACATTTTTCCTGTATTCACTGCTTGTGGGTTCTAATCCCATGGCAGCCAACTGAGAAATGACACGCTGTCTAGTGTACTTAGTGTACATGAACCTACCTCTAAACTGTCATGATTTTGCAAAATGTAATGACTAGTGCCCCTTATGTCTGGTCCTTGATTAGCAGATGCATGACATTACTTGGAATGATCCATTATCAGAACACCTTGCTACTAATGCATGCAGTGGCGGATTTAGGCATGGGTGCAGGGGCACGATACGGCCCCTTTTTCAACTTTTTTTCTTTTTTTTTTTTGGCAATCAGGTGCATCTTTCCGAAGAATCCTGTCACCAACCAGCCAAATAAATCTGAGATGTGATTGGAGGTTGCAGTCAGATGAATTTTTTATAACGGTCCTCCTCCAACTGCATCTCCTCTTATAATTTAGGCGCGTTGGATAGAGCTGTCAGTAATCATCATAAGACAGTCTTACTCAGTTTTAACTGCTACGAGTGATCTGTTTTGAGGTAATCGTGCTATAATAGCTGTATATCATACTGTATGTTTTATTAGTTTGTGTGCCGCGGAAATTTGAAATTATTTGTTGATGGACTATAACTGTTGTACAGTATATTGTGACTACTGTGATGTGTTAAAACCTTTAGTGTTGTACTATATGTTCATGCAAGTTGCGAATCTTTGGAAGCTGTTTAATGGGTGAAATTCTGAGGGGATAAAATGTGCAACTAACTGCATTTTGTACACCTTGAAAATACCAATCCAGTTATTTATACCGCACCGCAATATTATACACATCCAACGTTGGGATTCCCTGAGCATTTTAAAAGTGGTTGTAATCCATTCTGCTGATTGTGACTGCCTTGTCTAACTTTAATATACAGATAAAATTGTCATTGCTTTTGGCAAACTCCATTCCCCCTTACAAAATAAGGAAAACGAGGATTGTTTAGATAACCGCTAGTATCTGTCCACAAATAGAGAGCATCGTTTGCACGATTGCATTTTTTTGCTTTTAGATTACACGTTTTCCTTATCAGTTTAAATTGGCAGTTCTGTAAAAAATGAATGTATGCCTTTGAAGGACTTTCTGGGGAAACATGTTGCTCTAAGTCTTGGAGGCTTAAACTTTGGATCAAGTAAGCCCCCACCTATATGAAGCAGAGTGCAAGAGATGGGTGCTCTGAAATTATGCAGAAGCTAATGCACTGCTTATCTCAGATGTGCACTGCCCCCATGACCCAGTGATCGCAACACCTCCTTCTGCTGGTTTCATTGTCGTGGCCCTGTGTCCTTATTGTGGAATTCTGAAAATTGGTTAGCACTCTTTTCTGCATCTGAACGTGTTAACACCCCATGCACATATTGTAGCACACTTTTCAGCATCTGAAGTTGTTAACACCCCTGCACATCAGATATGTCATGTGTACAGTAAGTGAAAAATGACATTATTGCAAAGTATATTGTCTCCTTTCCTTCTCTCCAGTAGCTATCTGTGTAGATTATTTGTCACTTGTGGTGTGTGTCCAGTTATACCTCTCAACTGCTGTCAGTTTTGCCCTCATATTTCGTGTTGCTTCTCATAGATCTACCGATTTTCTTTATAAGGTCAGAACCATTTAAAGGTACACATTAAGTACACTGTATGGGTATACTGCTTGAATACTCTGAAAAGTAAACAAAGAAGTACTCTTCTTTTTGATCATATACTTCACTTTTAGAGGTCACTGCTGTACTTGGAGGATGAGAGGTTGTAAGCTAACATGACACTTGGCACAAAGCACATGGAGAAGATGGAATTAATAACGACATGAAATTTACAGTATTGTATCAGTTATTAACTAGGCCATTTAAATACGGGGAGATTTCAAGATTGGAGACATGCATTTATTAAATCTAACTTAAAGGGAGGGGGATAGGACAAACCTACAATCATACAGACCCAAAAATTTATTTTCAGAATTGTGGGGAAAATAATGGAAAAGGTTATTTTGGATAAAATGTTATAATAACAGCTTGTACTTTGAACCATATATCAGCAGGGTCTGTATATGATAAACGAAAGTTTATCTTACCGCACACTGACATTATCGAAAATCCCGGAACTCAAAACTGCAAATGTGGGGGGCTACACCCCCCACCCACCCCCCTGCTAAATATATATTCCAACTCAGAGATCGCACTACAGTGAGGAAAGGGCAAATATTCTCATCTTCACTGTACTGTGGTCTCACAATTCCGGTTTCGGGTTCCGGGATTTTCGCTCATGTTAGCGTTCGGTAAGATAAACTTTCATTTATCAAATATAGACCCTATCAGCATGTATATGTTGAAAATAGATCTATAAACAGCTTGTAAAATGATGTTCTATTACAATACAGTAGCTGTAAATGAAAAAAAAAATGTGTTGTAATTTAATTTATTTAGATTTTAAGTTCAACATTTGATAGGGTCATACACAACACTGATCAATAAATTAGGGCAACTATTATTATATTTATGTAGTCTTGATAAGATGGATAGCTGCATGGCTTACAAATAGGACATGGCAAGTATCATACACAAACTGAACAGATAAAACTCTAGGTTACTGTTAGGGTGTCCAACAGGACTCTGTCTTCGGTCCATACTTGTTTAGATTGGATCTTTCAGATCCATCTTTTTTTATCTGAGATGTTCTACAGTGTATATGCAGATAGCTTGTAAATGGGTAATCTGATTATGTGGTTACATATAGGGCATGTTTACAAAAGAACTTGACTAAGTTGACCATTTGGACCCAGGAGATTAATATACTGGTAAATTAAGCATCTGAGATTTGTGAGAAGTTGAAGTAAATATAGCACATGTTGACTGACTGAAACTATAACATCATTTAAGGATCTAGGTATATGGGTAGATCCAGCTTTGAGTTTTTCTAATCACATCAGCAAATTGGTTAATGATAGTTATACAACTGTAGATTGTAGAAAAATGTTTATAAAGTCTAGGAAATCAGAAATGATGGAATATTTGTTAATTACATTAGACCAAGACTAGAGCACAGAATAACAATATGGAAACCTTTTAAGAAATTAAGCATCCGTAAATTGGAAAGGGTGCATTGGAACTATACCAAAGACATTAATGGATATGAAAAATTTAAGTTATTATGAAAGCCTAAATAATCTGAACTTGTACAGTATCTCATACAGAAATTGAAGAGGAAAGTTTATTCAGCATAGGGCGTTTAGAAAATATTACCTCTAGGAATGTTTGGAGTTATCATAAGTAGTAAAGAATCATCAGAAAACCTATGTAGAAGATTTTGTAGGAATGAGAAGTGATTCAATTGTCTTTCTGAGAGTAGCTGATGCATGGAACAGATTACAAAATTACATTAAAACAATCACTAGTTTAGATATTTTAAGAACAACCCTGACACTTGTTATGTGAATAACTGTTTTGGTATATTGGCAGGCTACAACGGCATTGTTGCCTGTGCTTGAAATATCTGTATGCTTGTATCAGCAGTGCGGTTTCTACTTATACATGGTCAGGATACTGTTAGAACTATGTGCTGTATTTTATTTTCTTGTATCCCCAAATATTTACAGTGATGCTTTAGGAGGGAAGGGGGAGTTTTCAATTTGTTAAGCTACATTTTTTATTGCGTCAAATCACAGCTATTGTTATTTTCTCTCCTGAACAGTCACACAAAATTACAAGTGAAAAAGTGCAGAAATATTCAATTACTCCTAAAATTGCCCTTATGTGTTTTCTACTTCACTCAGGTCACTCATATGAACAAATATGAACAGAGTTTATACTGCACCAGCCATCATATTACAAATGTATCTATAAACAAGAGTTCCCAAGCTCTCTCCTCCTCAAGCCAGTAGATCTGATACCAAAAAGGTTGTCAACACAATCACTACATCTCAAACATCACCCACACCTACACAACAGACACCTGCATATGCGGAGATCCTCCACATAAATATACCCAAACAAAGGAGACCTCCAAGGCAAAAACACACCCGATCTCCACAGCTCTCCACACCACATACCACGCATAGTCCACACACCTGTGCCTCACAGCCACTAAGGCTTCACCATAGACCCAACATATTAGTCATAGGAGACTCCATTGTGAGACACACAGATGTGCCTATCACCAGGCTGGATAAGGAGAAAGTTACGGTTAGTTGTCTGTCTGGTGCCAGAATCTGCCACATCACATACTAACTCAATTCTCTTACCAACAAGTACTGTTGTGACTCTGTCATAGTCCATGTTGACATGAATGACTTGAGACATACTTCTCTGGACTATATAAAGAGAGACCTGATTGAGCTTGCTGATTATGTGTCCTGGGCAGGTATGTCCTCTAGCCTTAAGCAGCATTCTGCAGTCACTTTCCCGCTTCCACCCCAGTAGTTAACTAACCAGACTGTGCCCCCCCTTTTGCAAATTCCTGGATCCACCACTGGTATGAGCACACTATCTAAAAATGTTCCCTATAATTGTGCCTCTGTACCACCATGTGTTAGAGCTTGGTCCATACTGTCCCATGCTAACAGGCTGAGGGCTATGTATATGCAACATCATCTATACAATAGTTGCAGTCACTGTACTCACAACTGAAACTGTACATATGTAAAAGTATATAGCAGTAGTCTGTGTAGTAATATTACCTGCAAAGTTAATAAAGGTGTTTTTTCTCTCTCACCTCACCCCATCCCTTCTCTTCTTTAATTCATTAATGTTATTTATTATTATGATTTGATATTAATATATTATTTGTGACTACCTGTTGTGTTGCCATTATGTATAATTTCATATTGATCTGCTGTTAAAATACTTTCATTTACATTATTTATTGCTGTGTTCCTTATTATATTCCTTTCTATTTCTTTATATTAATCATTATTATCTTCTGTTATATTGATACTAACATTTGTTTGGTTATGTTTATATTTAATTTACTACAGCTCAACAAGGTAGGCTGGTTCCAGATGATCCACCAACCTTGACTCCCCCAGCAGTGGTACCAGGGCCCAGCATGTCTGGGCCTCAACCTGGTGGTTCCACCCTCTGCTGCCCCTGCACTACCTGTGCCACTGGGTAGTTCTGACCCACAAATTTGGGGTGCACCCTGGACTGGAAGTGGAGGGGATGATTTTGTCACCCATGAGGAACTGCCAGGCATGGTCCTTGGGTTGCTGCGCTGAGGTCTCGGTGCACCCTATACCAGATGAGGAACATGCTATCCATCCTGGTGGGGCAGCCTCGCCCCAGACACCAGCGTCAACCACTGTCTCCACAGCAGCAGTGAAGGAGCAGTACTGACAGTCCCTTTGGTGAGGACTTGAGTCAAACTGCTACTGTACCTGATGACCATGGGACTGGGATTCCACAATACCCTCCCCAACCAAGGTGTATACCCTCCTCTTGTGTCACATACCAACCCTGTCTGCTGTCTTGTCTGTCTTGTCTGCCTGCAAAAGCTTCCTCACCTTCCCACACATACCTATGTCCCTTCCCCCAACATTCCACTCTCACCTTAAAAAAATGGGCACCTGCCATACACAAAAATACTGTCCCATACATAGCTCTCCATTTCACATATGTCCACTGAACACACTTAATGTGGTCCAATTGGCCTGACAATATACTTATGCTGTTGTCACCCCTCTCTGGGGGCGACAGCCCAAATTCAGCTAAAGAAATCTGTTAAAGTGCAGACTTGTTGCTATTCAAGAAATGGATAGTTATGGGTCTTTCCTTCACTCTTCCCGCACAGACCTACCTGCCTTTCACTATGTTTCCCCCCCTGCTTGCACCACATTTCACCACTGTCCTATCTCTCCATTTTTCTTTTCTTTAAAGATTTTTCATGTGATGCGGCATGGCACGAAGCATTGCTTGACTATGCTAAACAGAGCTATATTGATATATGCTTTTGAAAAAATATTAACCACTTTCAAAAAGTACACCTGTGCCGTATTTTGAACCCACGACCATCACACCTGCAGAATAATGTACCAACCCACCAAGCCACACAGCTGCTAGTTAACACAGGTGGTAATGCTCCAGCTCCTGTCATTAAGCATGTTTTAGCAATGCCGTTCATTATGCTGCACCATTTAAACCAGCTAAGAGAGTAATAGAAAAATAGTAGTGGAACTGGGACTCTAGTAGAGAAATACATCACTATGAGGCCGTACACAGAAGAATAGATGTAAGTGAGGTATCTGACAGCAGGTAGCTCTGCAATTATATCTACAACATGTAAAAATACATCTACTGTAATAATGACTCTGTAGCTCAGTCTGTAAAATGCTTTGAAAGCATTGCTTTTTTGGTCCACATTGTCCTGGGTTCAACTACAGCTGTGTCTAGCATTGAAAATACATGCATGTGGACATCTACATTATAAATTGTGATATGTATGACTGTCTCATTACCTATTTATCCACCCAAAGCAGTACCAATGGAAAGTCTGCTTCTAAATAATAGAAGTCAAAAGCTTACAGATAGCACCACTTTTAACTATTCCTATTACAACACTAGAAAGTGCAAAGAGTGTCAGGTCCCATAGGATTTCAAAGTGTGTACTGAAATTGTGGCCCAGTAATAACAGACTGCAGCATAAAATGATTTGCTAATGATATTACAGACAACCACAGCTGTACAAGTAACATACATATATGGAGGTTCTGCTAGATGCAAACGTTGCCACCACACATGTAACAGGGTACTACCATGATATAACACTTGACTTGGCAATTGTCCCACTGCTTGACATAATGGTTAATGTACTCCCTACCTTTTTCTAGGACACACCGAGCATAATGCCTTTTATTCTGTTAGTGATACCTTTGGCTAACATACTTACCTTAAACACATAACTTAATTTCCAGTGGGATGGGTTCCCTCAATCTGGCTCTGGCTATACACCAAGGCTGCCACATGTACCGCACTTCCTCTTAAAACTTGTTGTCCTGCAAAGTGTTCAGACTCTCTGCCTATGCTATTTTGTCTGCAGCAGCAGCTTCAGCTTCAGCCTGTAGCACACACATCTGTATGTATAATGTAGCTGCTACAGACATTCTCTCTGTGATAATGTATCTTTGGCCCCAGTAATTTCCACCCCAACATATGAGATAGGGGTTTGAATCTACATTGAGGTCTTATATCCTGTTCAGTGGTTGCATGTGATTGGCTGATTACACTGCAAATCAGCTGTGTAGGCTGCAATTAGCATTTCAAAAGCACAGATTGGTTCAGAGGCAATCACCTGCTAATGAGACCCATGTTAAAAAGGCAAACTTCTAGCTAGGGAAACCATTGTGTAGGGAGTTACTTTGCATGGTGAACTCATTGGCACATTTATATACCTGTATCTTTCAACAGAGGAGTATTGTACTCCATCAGATATGTAACCATTTTGTTTCCAACATAATGCATATGTTTGAATATACTTAGGGGGATGGGGATTACATCCTTAGGCCTTTCTTAGAACTGTACTGATGACATGTCATTGATCTCCAGATGTGTTACACCTGCAGAGGAACTAGAATACAGTAAGGGTAGGATGCTTTGAGATTTCCCTTGATAGCAGTTGTAATAGTACACTGCTATTTGTTTGACACAGTTGTTTTTATATATTATAATGGGTGTTACCGTTAGGGAGCACACTACAATGGACTCCTATTTGGGATGTGATCATTCATCTGTATCTGTCATGGCACAAACAGGAATAGCTGACTATTGCTACTATCCTAGTTGCATCCACACCCTTTTTATGCTTGGCACACTGTTATATATGAGATGTGTAATCAAGCAATGAATACTGCTAGCCTTCCTTTATTGCTGAATCTCTACATACTGTACTCCCACGTATGTGATCCTGACACGTGTTCCTATTTTGTTGTCTTTCAGTAAATATATATCCTCAATGCTGGGCCCCTTTTACAGATGCTGAAAATTATATCATCCTGAAGGCCTTGCGTTAACACCATCAACTCCTGCTGTCCAGGGGGAGGGCAAACAGGGCAGAATTGTGGGCTAGCTTGGTCCGCAATGTGAATGCTATCAGTCACCAGAGCAGGACATATGAGCAGCTGAAACACCATGCCTCCAATATGATCCACTCCGCATGCAGAAGAGCAGCGGATGTGGCCAGGGATTGTGGTGTCACTGGTGGAGGGCTGCAGCAGAACAACCACTGTCAGCCACTGAGGAATTCCTGGTGAACCTAGGAACACACGACAGCTCCCAGGCACCCATCACACATAATGTCGCAGATGTGGGTGCCAGTGTTTAATTGCAAGAGGAGCTTCCAGCTATGCTAAGTTGGATCAGCATTGAAATACTGTAGCATTCAGTGTGTTAGGGTCTACGTAGTTTTACGTGGCTGTCAGGTGTTTTTATTTTTGGGGGTAACTGCAGTCTGACTCTCATGCTCAGATTGTATTCAACATACCAATTAACATAGTAGCTACTGTAAATGTAAGATATTTGGGCCTATTACTTTGTTATAGTGCAACATGTAGTGCTGTGTACATTACCTCCCCCTCAAATTTTTACAGAACCATTAGGAATCGGACGAGGCTGTGCTCCTGCTCCTGGTAAGCACAACACTGTTTTGTTAGAGATGTAGATTTAGAGCAATATATTCACTAGAGTGTCATCCCAGACCTGCTGGCTGTACTATCAGCATAATTGCCAACTGTACAGATATTTTCTGACTGTACACAGTTTAGACTCATACCTGTGCCATGTAGGTGTGACCACACTGATAGATGTGACAGTATTGTCAGGACTTTACAGATTGTCATGTATGTCAACTGTGCAGAGTTTTGCCAAATGTCAACAGTATACATCATTGTTGCTCATGAGATTCTTGTCTAAAGAGCTTTTATTTCCAAGTAACTACAGCTATTAGTTGGAAAACTAATGTCCTCTTGTCCTGCTATATGAGGCTGGGGGTTAAAATAGTCTGTAATAGTGATAGCAGTGTATACAGCTTAACATATATTCCAACATAGTACTGCAGAGCATAGTAGTGCAGGCATTAATGTGATGCTTTATCCTTTATATCACAGATGACCTGGGGGGGGGGGGTTGGTCTCGCCCCCACACAACCTGATGTCAGTGTCTCTTCAGACTATGATTATGATGGTGACCAAAGTGAGGCACAGCTCGGGGCTGCAGGGGCTGAATCTGTCATAGAGGTTTACATCGCTCTTCTGCCCTCATTATCATTGTACACAGTATGCCTATGCATGCCCAGTACCCGGAGGCCACATATATTGGACAGTCGGAGGGTGGGACATTGAATAGGGAAGTGTGGCTACTATGGCTGTAGTAAGTGTTGATACTGGCCATAGCCAAAGAGCTGGTGAGGTTCCACACAGGTGGATTGATAGGGGTGCTCGTGGGAGACCTGCTGTCCCTCCACCACCTGGTGTGTCATCATGTGTCACTCTGAATATGTTTAAGGCTGTCATGGAGGAACAGTAATGTTCCAAAAGGAACTCTAGATGAATGCTCAGAGTTATGGATGCAGCACAGTCTAACTTCCATGAATGCCTCCACCACGTTATTGATACCTTACATTAGTTGACTGATGCAGTGGAAAGTCATTGGTCTGAGACAGATTGCACACTATCTATCTTGGAACACACATTGTCTGTGATGGAACATCTGGTTGGAGTTCAGAATCAGACTAGTGGGCATAGGTCAACAATTATATCTGCTGAGAGTCCCATGGCAGTTCACAATCATGCTCCCATAGTGGCAGTACATTCAGTACTCCAGAGGGGAGTGTGCTGTCCACATCAAGATATGGCAGGCCATGGACTCATGGTCTTGGGTGTTCCTGTGGTGGACATTGTCCCAGAAGACAGCAGTCACCCTCAGATAGTAGCCTGCATCTGACCTTGGGCATGGAGGTGCCAGTGAAACTCCTGGCAGAGCCAGTTTTCATGGTTGGGGGCAGAGATGAACTGTCAGCTCTACCATGCATGGCTCAAAGCTGTCCAACATACAGTCATGTAGGGCTTGCACTGACCTTGACTGTGTTTATGCAGACACTCACACTCCACTGTCACAATCAGGTCACCTACAGACACAACGCCACATTTCCATGGTCCTTCTTGCCTGATTCCCTTCCTGACTCACAACACATGCTTACCAACCTACTGGGTCAGCCTAGGCCTTCTGCACCCCCAAATAACACCCTGTGCAAGTGATGATACCTATGCCACATCATCCTTGTCATCGATGCAGGGAAATGAAGTTATGCATCTGATACACAGGGTGGTTATCTAAATTAATATGTATTTGTTTCATCCATTGGTGCCATTGACATGACACTTGTACTGATCACTGACAGGTATTGTATGCTGCCATTTGTAATGAGTAAATCACATCATTTTGTGTACATTACATTGGATTATGTTGTAATGGCTGTATACTTAATGAAAGAGTTCTCATAGAACTGTTTATGTTTCAGTTTCAGGATTGTGTAGGGCACAACTATGGTGCACAGCTACAATAAACCCATCAACGTCAGATCAAAATATGGGATGTCAGCACAGAAGAAAAATGTCTTCAGAAAGATAAAACAGTATAGGTGCATGGTTCCATAGGTACATATGTGTACAATAGGCTAACAAGAACAATGGCTTCTTTCAGCTCAGCCATGCATCCCTAATCTCTGACAAGGTCTGATACGCTTGATAAGTGTAAACTGAGACTTCTACAAGCTGTGGCGTGGGAGATGAACCATCTACAGTTTCCCTGTGTCCATTAGAGACATGTGTCCTAAACCAGTTATGATTGTCTTGTTCCACATCCTATTGTGAAACTTGCACATGATGTGTGTTATAGCAGAAGTGAATGGGAAGCCTGTTACATAGGTTGTAGTGTCTGGGTTACATACCTGTCTCTTCAGCATGTCCTATTTATATCACAGTCAAGGTGTAGGTGTGTAGAACATGTAATTCTCATGCTTGGATGTGCAGGAGGTGCACAGTGGGATCCGACACCTCCCTGTATGGCAGCCATACACCTCCACCCCAAAGCATGTAGGAGATAGCATACACAGTTATGGCCTTGACGTGGTCTGAATAGGACATGTTATGTACACTGTGTAATGGTTTACTGTGGAACATCTGTGGATGTTACAGTTGTCAGATATGCATGTGTAGTTACATACCAAAGGTAGCATTGCACTCAATGATAGGTGTGATGAATGTCAAATACAGTGCAACAATGACTTTCTGAGATTTACATGCCATGTCTTTCTCTACAGGTTGTACAACATTGAATGAATCCCCACATCTTACCAACCTGTGACAATCAAAGGCTAGATCACTCTCTGTGTCCATAAGTACTGTCAACTGGTCAACTGTGGGGTGACAATAATACAATACTTACCACGTGTGGGGGAATGCACTAAGGATTATACTATATAGTATATAGCTTACATTTTAGTATTAGTCACTAATTCTGCCAACAACATGTCAGGACATCTGTCAGGACATCCTGGTCAGTGTGACAGCTCAGTGTGGTGGAGTGACAGCCCTTTCTAGGGTTCAGGGTAGGTAGGTAGGGCTAGGGCTAGGGCTCTAGGCCTAAAAGCCAACCCTGGTTTCTGCTACTCAAATATAAAAAAAATATATTTTATTTCCCCTGCCCTTAGAGAGACAGAAGTGATCCTCATCCCTCGGGGTGAATTTCCATCCAAAGATTTTCTTGACTGCTGCTGATGAGGGCTAGATGATATAGATAGATATAATAGTCCAGTAGTTTGTTCAAGGGGGAGTCTCTGGACAGGGATCTATTCCTCCAGCATGTTTGTGTGTTTTGTGGTGACAAGATTAGGTCCCCCTGAGCATAGCTCAAAGGTTGGGATTTCTTTAAGTGGAGCATGTCCAACAGCTCTGGGTTTGACATAGCTTTGTATGCTAGGCAGATATTGCTTCTGAGTAGGCGATATGAGATGGAGTAAAGCTGGAGTTTTTTCAGACGGTCTGCGTAGGACATCTGTTTGAGGCCGGTAATCGTCTTTGTAAGGTATTTCTGCGGCCTTTCTAGTTATTGTAGATGTCTTGTGAGGTACATACCTAAATGGGTGTTGTACTCTATATTGGGTCTAATGAGTGACGAGGAGAGGGGAACAATGACCTCTTTTTTCCTGGCTGAGAAAACTTTTGTGATGAGATGTGCCACATAGAAGGATTTTCTGACTACTGTGGTGGTGATTATCAAAGGAGAGACTACTGTCCACCTGTGTCCCAATGTTTCTTATCACACTTTCAGTGTTAAGTAGACTACCACCTATGTGGTAGTTCATGGGTACAGAGTTTTTACCAAAAGGGATGACAATGCACCTTTTGGCATTGAGCTTGAGGCCATGGCTTTGACACCAGGCATCTGTCTCAGTGAGGCGCTTTTGTAGGATGTCCACATCATTAGGAGTTTCAGTTATGGCTCCTAGTTTGCAGTCATCTTTGAACTTTGTTAGCCAAAGACCTTCTGTGTTAGCCTGTACTTCTGAGAAGTAGATACCAAACAGGAGAAGACCCAGGACTGAACCCTGTGGTACTCCACTTGTCACTGGTCTGAAGTCATATTTGGAGTCTGCTACTTTTACAGTGTGGGTTCTGTCAGTGTGCCAGATGGCTACCCATTTTGTGACATAAGGATTTATACCTAGTTTAGTGTGTTTATGTATAATTCCAGAGTGGGGGATGGTGTCAAAAGCCTTGTCGAATCTAGATAGGCTGTGTGAACTACCTTACCCTCATCTATGATTTTGGTGACCGCTTCAAAGAACTCTATCAGGTTTAGGAGACATGATCTGCCTTTTACAAACCCGAACTGGTTGGGGTCCAGAGGTTGTAGGTTACTAATGTCATTGATTATAAGTTCCATGATGATATGTTCCATAGCCTTGCAGACCAGGCTCATCAGGCTAATGGGACAGTAGTTCCCAGGGTCCGTGGTGGCTCCCTCTTTGTGGAGTGAGATAACCATCGCTGTGTGCCATTTAGTGGGCACAAATCCTAAGGTGAGGCTATGACTGAACATGGTACTTAGGTGGGGTGCCAGTTCATTCTGTAGTTCATGTAGAATGCAGCCTGGGATGTTGTCAGGTCCCATAGATGCTGTGTTCTTGGCTTTGGAGTGTGTGGTTTTTACCTGTGCAGCCGTGATTACAGGAATGTTGCATTCTTCCGGTATAGAGATGGGCCCTTTAGGGGGTGAGGGGGGGTAAAGTTAGCACTGAACCTATCTGTCAGGATGTTGGGAATATCACTTGGTTCTGTATATTTAGTGCCATTGTACTGTAACTCAGAGAAGATCTGAGTGTTGCCATTGCGATTCTTGACATAGCTATAGAATGCTTTTTGGTTGTCTTTAGAATCAGTGGCAATTTTGTTTTCATAACTAGCTTTGGAGGATTTTATGAGTGATCTCAGCTTTTTTACTGAGGCTGACCAGGGAGTTCCTCTAATCATGGGATTTTACTCTTTTTTGCAACAGTTTCTTTCTTCTGTTGTAGAGTTTGTTTATGGCAGGGGACCACCAGATTGGCTTCCTTTTTTTAGAGGATAGCATATTGGTTCTTTTGGGGATTACACAATCCATGCACTCGTGTAAGTGCTTATAAAGTGCATTTGTGTAGGATTCAGCAGTTGTACCTCTATTGTCCATCTGCATGGGTGTCTTGAAGTTTTCCACTTCTGTCTTAAGAAGCATGAAGTTGGCTTTGGAGAAATTTTTTATGGTGGTTTCCTTAATGGGGGGGTGGGGGAGGGATGTGGATGTCTAGAGTGATTAGCTTGTGGTCAGATCTGACTAATGAGAAACTGACCTCTGGTGTGGAACACTGGTTGCCCATGTTGGTAATGACCAGGTCTAGGATATTGCTGCCCCTGATGGGGGTGTGGATAAGTTGATCCAAGGCATTAGAATTTATGAATTCCAGAAAACGTTGAGCAAAAGAGTTGGTACATGAGTAGTTTTTCCAGTTAATGGTTGGATAGTTGAAATCGCCCATTATTAGAGTGTTAGCTTGTACCCTAATATCTTCCAGTGTATCAAGAAATGAGAAGTGGGAATCCTGGGGCATGGTAGGGGATCTGTAGCAAGCTAAAATTTAGATTGCAGTTTTACCCAGAGTTAGTTGCACTTGGATAATCTCGGATGCATTATGCTGAGCAACTAGCCTGGAGGTGTGGATATCCTTACTGAATATGGACACACCTCACCTTTAGTGTTTCGGTCCAGGTTAGGTGGCCGAAAGGTGTGGAATGAGTTATAATCTGGTAATGCAGGGGTACTCTCTGGATCCTTGAACCAGGTCTCTGTCACTGCACAGATGTTGATGTTCTCCATTTTAAGGAGTGCCTCGAGTGAGTGCATTTTGAGGTTTAGACTTCTAGCATTGAGTAGCATTACCCTCAGATTTTGCTTGCATGTGCCTCTGACAGTGGTGAGTTTGTCATTAGAACCTTGCCTAAAAAAGGCACTATAGAGGTGGCAAGAGCCTTAGCCAGTTTCCAAAATCCCAAGGGTGACAGGTGCAGGCCATCTCTGGGAAAGCATAGTGGTCTATCAATCATGTCATCCCAGGCAGACAGATACTGGGTCCCCTTAGAATGACACCAGTAGCTTAGCCAATTGTTGAATTCAATCATTTTGTACTTGTACTGTGGTATCATTCTGGGTGATGGCAGGATGCTACTCAGAGCTAGAGTCATACCTGACTGGGCTACAAGATCGGACTGCTCCTTCATGTCTCTTTTCATGTAGCCCAGGGAGGTACTTCTCAGGTCATTCACACCAACATGGACAATGACAGAGTCATATTTGTGCTTGTTGTGGAGTGACCTGAGTGCGTGCATTATGTGGCGGATCCTGGCACCTGACAGGCAGCTGACAGTAACTTTCTCTTTGTTTAGCCTGGTGAGTGAAACATCAGTGTGACTGACTATAGAGTCACCTATGACTAGAGTGTTGGGTACGTTGTTATGCCTTATGGGTGGTGGTTGTGTGGCACACTGAGTTTGTGGGCTATGTGTCCTTTGGGTTGTTTTATGGGGGTGGAGATTTCTTGCGTTTCTGCTTTGGAGGTCCCTGTTGCTTGGGCAGATTTTTATTGAGAGCCTCCATGAATGTAGGTGTGTGTTTTGTATTTCTATGTGTGTGTTTTGGAGGTGTGGTGTGGTGCTAGTGTTTACCCTCTCCTCTTGACTGTCTAGTCCAGTCTTGGGTGAAGAGCGCTTTGCTTCCAGTTTGGCTATATAAGTGCATCTCTCACAGGTTGTAGTGTTGGGTGGTAGAAGGAGAAGGTTGTCTGTGTACATGAGGCAATTGTTGCATTGCCCCAAGATGCACAGATTCATCAGGTAGACAGGAGAAAACACCAAGAGCTTACCCTTAGACATGTCTGGATAGGTGCTTATTTATTAAGTACTAAAACTTTTTTTCCTCTAGACAAGTGAGGAAAGTTGAGTGCTGTAGGAATTTGTAGCTTATTTAGTGCTTACAGCGAGTTCTGAACAAGTGCTGAGCTCAAAGAAACAGATTGCAAATGTAGTCAGTTAGAGGCCACTGACAGTGGCTGTGACTGCACAGAAGGAAATGCCTAGAAGGGGTAGTCCCAGGAATGATTTGTGAGGGAAGTCCACTGGTGACTGGCCTCACTGTAGTAGTGGAATCCCCAGTGCTATCATCCCGGATTATGTCTGTCAGCCACTTGGCTATCCACTGGCTGACATACTAGTTTGCAAGTAACCTCTAGAGTTTGTCAACAATGCCTGATGGCCTAATAGTGTCAAATGCCTTGTCAGGCCATGGTAGGTGGAGTGAGTCATTTTCCCCTCAGCCATCCCATTGTTTACTACTCAGTGAGGTCCACCGATTAGGGTAGGCATGATCTGCCCTTGGCAAAACCAAACTGGGTTATGTCCAGTGTCTGTAGGTGTACTCCATTGTTACTGATCATTTCCATGATAATTCTTTTCATGGCTTCAAATATCAGACTACTGAGATTTCTGAGGACAGTGCTTGTCACTGCATGCCAGTTGTCCTGTGTGCAACTTGGCATTGCAGTTAATTCCATCAGGGTTTCCAAGAACATTGTCATCCAAGGTGTCTGAGTGTGTACAGAGCACAGGCAAACAATGGAGGGGAAAGTAATACATGCACCCTGTGAAGGTAAGGTGGACATTTTTACACAGCTGTTCTGCAGTTAGACACTAATCAAGCAGTGTGTACTGAAATGACACAATTACCTTGTGAAGAATACTGAAAAGAGGAGAATCCCCTGAATTGCTGGTGCCTGGCTACTACTACTGCTGGTCTCACCACAGCCACTCTCTCCTGGGATACTATGCTCCTATAGTTTTCTCTCACCAGAAGCAAAATGTTAGTACCAAGCTCAAGATGAGAAGCAGGCCACAGCCTGTTTGTTCATCCACATAGTTGTCCCATGTCATGCAAGCCTCTGTAGGGTTGACACAACCTTTTTCAGGTATATGCCCTGATTAGCAACCAGAGCCTGCATTATGCCTTGTGTTCTGGGGTTGTTAGGATTTGACTAGGGTACTGACCTGATGGTGATTAGGAGCACAGCTGCAACATCACAATATAATGCTCAATGTCAGGTGACATAGATGTCCAAGGTTGCTTGAACAAGTACTACAGTAGCAATGATCCATGTTAGATGACAATTTCATAGCAACACATGCAGCCTGACCTTCAACAGCATAATCTGCATGACATGGATCTGAGGCCTACTGCAGAGGAGTGGCCACCTTTGGCCAAAGTATTTGCACCTCCCACATGTCCTAGGCATTTCATACTGTACATTTATGTTACTGAAAGTTTGGAACACATGTCTGTGCTCCCACATCATGTCACACAACATCCAATTTGCTGTCTGGTTGCTTGACAGGCATTGTAGACTTGCAAGGCCAAAGTAATGACTGCAAAGTTGAACAAGTTTTCTGTGCATGCACTGACATCCACATCTTCACTGTAAAGAGTGCTTATGGACAGTGTGTTGGAGGCTGTCAACCAGAAGGATGTAGCACCATGACCCAAACTTTGCTGGAGTTGTATACTCATCTGTAGGTATGCAATTGCGACCATGCCTAATAACAGAATTATGGTTAATGCAAGAGCCACATACCTGGCAAAGCATCGTATGCAATCAGCCATGTTATGGCACACTGTCAGGTGCTGTTTTACCTTAAGAGAACTGCATAAAGGTGATAACATGGTACATTTCATCATTTGTCAGGCCATTGTCTATCAATGACCTGCTGTCACATACACACTAGCAAGAGTTTATTGCTAAAGGCATCATCAATGAATGCTGATGAGATGTGGAAAGTATACCCACCAGTCTACTTCTATACCACACAAACACAATGTGTGAGAGATGTGACTATATTAAAAACCTTGATTCCATGCTGTCTCACACACCAGTCAGTACATATGACAATTAGCAGTTTGCCAACATACACACCTCACCTCCTACTCTACCTACACCTACATCACACATAACTACATAAGTGGAGCTCCTTACCAGACAGATATGCAAACACCAGATATCTCAGAAACCCAAATGCAAACTCACTACACATAATCATACCTCCGCAGAACGGGTCTATATCATAACATCGAAGTTCTCTAACATCGAATGTTATTATATTGAACGCTAAACACAGAAGTCTGAAAACATAGAACAGTCAGAATAATGAATTTTTTCCCAGGGAAAAAAAAAATCGCTATTCCGAGAAACATACACACAGCACAAACACACACAAAAAAACAGCCATCCACACACATGCACTTAAAATCCTACACCTAAACTAAACTTTATAAACATTACTAGCTATCCACTTACCTTAACCCAACCCTAACCCTAAGGACCATCACTATCGCACACTCACCTCACCCGCGCCCTAACCCTAACTCACCTAACCCACCCCCTAACCCTAACCTACACACAATTGTACACTTACCTGAACCCAAGCCTTAACACTAATGTCCACACAACCGCACGCTTACCTGACCTGCTCCCTAACCCTAACCTACACGCAATCGCACACTTACCTGAACCTCACCCGTAATGCTCCAACATATTGAACACTGAAAACAGTGAAGCCACAGCAACGGCCCACCGAATTCTTTCCCTGGGAAAAAATTTGATGTTCTGCACCTTCGCTGTTTTCAGCGTTCGACATTAAGGGTTCAATATTATAACATTCAATGTTAGAAAACTTCGATGTTATAATATAGACCCCCTCAGAACACAGTACACATAATAGCTCATGCACCACTGTCTGACTAGTCAAACACCTAAGGCAAAACACAAAATCAAACGCATTACTCATAGGTGATCACATCATGAGGCACACTGATGTCCCTCTCACACGATTGCTTTACAGAGTGTTGAATCACTCCACCATGTTGGTTTACTTCATTAGCATACAATTCAGCTATTTATTGCTGTAATTTGCATGCCACAGAAATTACCATGTTTGCATGTGAGTGCTCACCACTACGCAGAATTTACCGAATCTAAAACTCTTCGCGGTCTTGTGTGCATTGTGCCGAGATGAGTACATGGCCAATAATGACAGTGTAGGCTTTATTGAATCCTCCAATTTTTTTTTATATTAATGTATGTTTATCTGCGTCACTGTTTTAGTTGTGATTTAATAGAGATGTTTATAAAAAAGGTTGCCATAAGTAAAATGTTATCATAGGTGTTGGCAGATTTTTTTTTAACTTTGCCAAGGAAATGGGTACAATGAATAGCAACAAAACTGGAATTGAAGCAGATAATTACTCTAAGCAATGCTTCAGAAGGCTTTAGTACCTTGTGCACTTAGGTTCAGGGTAGATTCAGAGCTCTATATACGGAACAGTGAATATCCTCTGAAGTTGAATGGAGAGAGTAGCCTCCCCATGTAATTGGCATACTTACATTAAGTGAGGCAAAGCTGGACACATTCACAACTGCAGGGATTTCAGCATCAATATTAATTCAGTGTTGTATGCCATGCAATACCGCTTGCCAAGGATGGATGGTGTATTTTAATGGTGGGGGGAGGGGGTGACTGCTTCACAGAAAGTGACTTGGCACAGACTTATTTACAGATGTAGCTGGATGGGCCGACCATTGACAAAGGACTGTTTTGTTATAACCATCCTTTCTTCAGAATGACATCTTCATGGTCCAGGTGGGTATATTACAGAAGGCTATGGCTTAGTCCTGCATGGAATTATAACTATTGAATACCTCCTAAATGATCTACAGGTGATGCGACACAATAATGAATGCGGAATGAATAACCTCCAGAGAGTTTTAAACAGGGTTAAAGCATATCAGCTTCAAGTTAATAGATCTAAATGTGAATTTCGTAAGAGATTTCTCACTGCCGACATGTGATGATCTTCTTTGAATTGTGATATCATTATGCATACCACAAACTCTGTCCTGTGAAAGTCGCTTCTTCACTTTTCATGCATGCTTCTCCCATATCTATAATCTTTCCATTATAGCAGAAATCTTGTGCCCTCCTATGACAGTTGCCACCATTTTTCTACTCCCACAAACCTCCTGCTCTCTCTTCCCTATAAGACGTTCAACCTATCAAAAGACTTTGTCCATTAACAAAGGAATTTTTCATAACCAGCTCAATGAACATATCTACCAATGCTGTCTTCTAAATGATGTTTAATAGGATTCTAGAAGTAGTTTGTTCTCTTACACCCACATGCAATATTATTGATTTTTATCTATACAAATACAGATATTGATCTCCAAACTGCGCCTTATTTGTCAACCTGACCTGGGACTTCAGATAACATGATCACGTTTACTCATCTTCAATGGAATAGCCACATGTAGACAAATTGGACACCTTTGGACAAAATTATCAACGTTATCTCCAGGCAAACAAATATACCTTTAAAAACAATATTTAACATGGGTCTGCATAGGGAATCATTATTTTAAATGTTTTAATCACTGATTTTCCTGCTAAGCTTTCTGAAATGAACATTGCATTTTATGTGAATAATCTCCTGCTACTGAAAGCTGACCCCATGATAGTGTTCATTTATAATACTTTGCAACAAGACATCCCATCTCTGGTTCACTGACTGACCAAAAAAATGTCAAAGTCAAAGAAATCTTTATTGTCATTCAGAACTACACAGCGGTGTAGCTGAACGAAATTACAATACTTCATTCTCAATGCAGGAAACAGTTGCACATATAGACAGAGAAAAATTAACAAAATATCACAGTAGAAATGTAGTAAGTAGCAATTTGTAAGTAAAGTAGGACAGCAGTGACCCACCCCTACCTCAGAACAGGAGACAAGGAGGACAAGGAACAATATGAAGGTAACATTGTCAACGTAAAATTGAAACAATAGCAGCATATTTATGATTAGACCGAATTACTGCACAGTTTGTATATTGCACTTTACAGTCCTTCATTGTGTAGGTGGGCTGTGTTCCACCAACACTGAGAAATCACCAAACTGCTTCTGAATATTTCTCAAAGTCTTAAAAGTACTGGTTCTATCCTGATGCAAAACCAGCTGGGCATCCTTATCCATAAGGTCTCTCACAAAAAGTATCATGAGATATGATCAAACCCCTCTTTCTCTTTCACTTACTATGTATAAAAAAATCTCCAAAGTCCTTACTCACTTAAAACTATGTTACAAGCTAACTAATTCACTCTGGATGCAAGAAAGACCCTGTACTGTTTCTTACTATTATTTTCACTTGAATAGGCCTTACTAGTGGTGTTTCTCCTTCCTGCACAGTATAATAGCATTCTCCAAACAGCAATAAGTAACACATTATAACAGCTTTTTCCAAACAGCCATAAATAACAACGTATGATAGCATTCTCCAAACAGCCATAAGTAACACAGTATAATAGCATTCTCCAAACAGCCAAAAGTAATATGGTATAATAACTTTTGCCAAAGAGCCATAAGTAACACATTCTGTTAACATTCTCCAAACTGCCATATGTAACACATTGTAAGAACATTCTCGAAATAGCTATAAGTAATACATTATAATAGCATTCTGCAAACAGTCATAAGTAACACAGTATGATAGTATTCTCCTAAGAATCATAAGTAACGTCTGCCATTTCATGCTACCAGCAGATTCTAGAGAGCATCACTGCTGTCTTCGTAGTAAAAACAGCTTGCTGCCTGTTACTGGCAGAGTCACCTTTTAACTTGTGTCACTAATCTTTTAATTACTCAGTGGTCAATATTGCCACTAAATAACAGTTATACTTAAAACTAAGAACTCCATCCACTCTATCAGAACCCCAAACCAAAAGGGTCTACCCCTTTGACACCCTTATGTCTATCTGTCAGGAGAGAAAATCTCTAAAATGGCCACCACCTCTTGGAAAAAAATCCCCTTAATCAGGTCAAGAAGACCCTCAATAACTTCCATATCAAATTAAAAGGACACCTATTAGTTGCTCTTTGTATGTGTAAAGAAATCAGATTCCATAATTAATCAGTTACTAATTGTGTCTGGCACATTTGTACCTTTTGCCCTCTAATTCCTACAATACCTAGAGTTCACACAATCTGTAGTCTGTCAGTGTCCCTCATTTATCTTATGTTATGAGTATTATTTGCTTTGGACTACTTAATCTGCAGATACCCAGTGTGTTCACTGCTTTGCGGCTGTATCACTGGTACTTGTATTTTGCAACCTTTGTGCTATATTATACCCAAGATACTTCGGCAGAAAACTCATTGCCTTCTCGCTATGTATGTCGATGACTTCGTTAACAGCCAAAGAATCTTCAAATCAACTAACTTAGTTAACAAAGAAAAGTAAAGTAAAATAATTAAAACGTTTGAGTGACTTGTATGCTCATGAGATTCATAGAGCTGCAGTATATAAAGTTTTGTGATCCTGATATGTTCAAACATGAAAATGTTGTGTAAGGGGAGCAGACAGCCATAAAAGATACATAGAATGTGAGTCTCATGGTGTTTGTTCAAATATAATGACAACTTTGCGTGAAACAGGAGTCCCAGGATACACTTCTTGCGCCAGGCATGGGCATGCTGTTGTTTACCAGCCGGTGCTTGGTGGCTGGGTGATGGGACTCATCATAAAAAAAATGGTGTGGCTTGCTATGTGGGCTCAACATCTACAAGGCAAAAGGTGAGGGTCAGATGTGATTGCAGAGAAGTCTGAGGCAGAAGCAGGACAGATTATGATGGACGATACCCTGGGAATTGAAGTTGGTTTTAGTGATGGAGTGTGTCACCTGACTACTAGGGAAGGAACTAGAACTTGTATATAAAAGGCTGGAAAAGTAGGAGTTAGATACAGATGGTTGTATAACTAGGAATTAGATTAGATACAGCTGCTTTTAGTTAGATACAGATGGTTGTATAACTAGGAATTAGATTAGATACAGCTGCTTTTATAAATAGGAGCAGGATACAGCTGCTGTTATATGTAGGAATTAGATACGGCTGTTCTTATAAGTAGGAATTAGATACCACTGCTTTTATAAATAGGAGCTGGATACAGCTGCTGTTATAAGCAGGAATTAGATATGGCTGGTTTTATAAGTAGGAGTTTGATACGGCTGTTTTTATAAATAAGGATTTAGATATGCCTTGCTCTTATTTTACACATAACAGTAGTTCTCAAATCAGATTTCATGATCTGGGGGATCTTTCTCCAACTCTGGAGTTGCCTTTGGAAGAGGCTCTGGTCAAATTTGGGGATACACACCAATGCCATACTTGATGTTGTATAATTGGAATTCACACCAGTACATAAGAATGTTACCTGAATGTGCCTGAAAGTTTCAGAAAAGAAACCTCTGTTTTTTGTGCACATGTCCCTACCAGCTGTTCAATATTTGATTTTCTTAGAAACTATGGGAGTGGTACCTGTTAGGCATGTTTATTGGGCTCCCTATTGAAATGTCAGCACTTCAAATGCCAAGTGTCGAAAAGCTGAAAAAAAGACTAAAAACCTTGAGAGGAGTGAATCGCAAATACTGTTCTTCTCCTTAAAACTTCTTTTTGCAGGAAGGCAAGACCCCACACCCCCAAAGTTATATATACCAACTCCAAGATTACAATATCTCAGAGAAAAGGGAATTTTCCAGGAAATGGTATCTCATATTTAGTATATATCTGTCTGATATTTTGACCATTCAGTCTCTGCATTTCAGGACTTGCTCTAGCAGGTCCTGACATTTCAAATGGTTATCCTTTTTATTGACTATCTAGTTCTACCTGGGACTTGAATGATGACTTAGAGAATTATGGAGATGCCTGGAGATTTGTGTCTGGAAGGAATGGCTTACCTGATCTAAACCCAAATATGAATTTTTATTGGACTTCTATGTCAATTATGGATTTTCGGTAAAGAACACCATGTTCAAAGAAAATGTTGCTACCTGTACCTGGTATCACATGATCTTCGACCACAGGCCAATGACTGACTTTAAAGTCATGACATCAGACTTGAGGCTGTATATTCAGGTAATTTTAGGTCAACAAAACTGCTGACTTGTCATATAGTCACCTCTTGAAGAATTGGGTCAGATGGTGCAGGTGGTGCCTGGACAGACTCAGGAACCATGGACGGTAAGGTGGCCCTGGGAATACCTAACAGATGTTTCTGTTAGGGATGAGAAAAATTCCCTCCTAGAAAGGAGTTCCTCCTTCATACTGAGGAAAGCTAGAAATGTGGAGTCTAAATGGGCAACATCTAATACTTTAATAGTTGAGAAGGCAGTAACGAGCTTTAGTTGAAAGGTGATCATTGTTTGTCATTGTAATAGCCCCAAACTCAGCTGATGAACAGCAACAGTAACATACGTCATTAAGTTAAACAAAAAGTTATTTTATGTAATGCTAACAGAGAGTCTCCAGGTGTGAGTGATACCTACTGACAACCCAGGAAGGCAGCAGCTCTGTAAGTCAGTAATGAAAATACCTGAGTGTCAGAGGAGTTTGGTGATCATATGGAAAAGGGTTACCAGTAGTCCTTGGAGATGTCCTGGCAAACTATCTTGCAGTTCTGGAAGGGACAGTGGGTCATTGTCCAGGCAGTTCTTAGCAAAGGTTAAAAGATGATGCCCTTGACATTGGACATCTTTGGGAGGTGAAAGGAACAATTTAAAGAACTACTGATCTCAGTGGACATCTCCTCCTCTGAGGAAACAGTGCCACAAGCAACTGGTACAACTAGGCACATTTGTGTAGGTATGGTACCATTGGCAATTAAACACTTTTGATGTAGCCAGAAGAGTGGGTGATGTTCATGCAAAAATAGTGCAATCATGGGATATTATTAGGCATTTTGATTGGCATACATATTCATGTAACATGGAACACAAGGCTATTATTTCTGGACTAGTGAAATGAAGCAGTAGCCCCATTTTCAAAAAGAGGAACAACAAGGTGTATTTCAATTATGGAAGGTGTATGCCACCAGCCTCCCTTGGAAAGTCTACTCCAGGCTGCTGGAAAGGAAACTTCATCCAAGAATTGAACCCCCATTTCACAGTAGAGGAATAGATCGGCTGTTTCTCCTTGTATGATTAGTGGAAGAGTCATGGAAGTTCACAAGTATGTATTAGTTACAGATCATTACATAAAGTGGTTTTCATTAATTATAAGCTGATAATCCTGTTTTGTCAAGCAGGAATTATTTTTTTATTCAATGAGGTCAAGTCTTAACACATACTTCCATTTTATGTAACTCTTAAGCAATTACGATTAACTCCAAATTGCAAAAACTCAGAAAAGTGTAGAATGTCCATTTTCTGAATCACTGAATTGCCCATATTTTTATTTTATTTATTTAATATTTGTTGACCAGATTAATGTACTGATTCAGCAGACACCTAATTCAGATGTAACATGTGTGAGTGTGAGTAACACAGAGGTTAGAAACATTAAAGGTTCTAGTTTTACAGTTTTGCAGGACTTTAATATTTTGTAAGCTAATTAAGAAATTGCACTAAATCAGAAACTGAATTAAAAGTTAGGAAGTTCATAAGGGGTGGAAATAAAAAAACATATTATATATAAATATGTTATATCTGAGCAAGTTAAATATAAATACCTGATTATATGTATACACAATAAATATATACCTTCAATATTAAACTTGGTATTTTGTGGGAGCCACACGCTCCAGGGATCTAAACGTTGTCATCACAATGAACAAAACATGCTGGAGGGATAGGTTCCTGACCCAGAGACTCCCCAGACTCTGGAATAGACTGCCCATACATGTCAAGTAGAGTGCCTCCTTGGCCCTCTTCAAAAGGAACCTTGACGATTGGATGGGAGATTGGAAATTCACCCTGGGGATCATGTCAGTCATCCTGCTAGACAGGGGTCCAGGGAAATAAATATTGTGGGAAGAAATATCCAGGGAATTGTTATGGCTCGGCCTGTATAGGCCTTAGGGCCAATAGCCTAGTACCAACCTATGAACCTATGAACCTATAAGTAATAACATTTAAATGTGAAGTGATGGTTACCACTTACAAAGGAGGTTAGACATCTAGGAGGGGAAGAATGGATGCATAGAGGCTGCCAAACCTATCAGAAGTAAAACCAAAACAAACATTACAAACAAACCCCACTGGTGGAATCCTCACCTGAACAGAGTACATAATAAAAGAAAAAAATTCATGACCAAAATCAGGAAGAGCAACTCCCTTAAAAACAGGTGCTCTGTTGTACAACTAAACAAGAAACTAGTTTCCAACAAGGGCAACTATGAGGTCAGGATGGCCTCGCAGGCTAAGGCCAATCACAAGGCCTTCTTCTGCTATGTCTGGAACCTTAAAGGTAACACACAGCAGTGTGCTGAACTGGTGGTTAATGGTACTACCTTTACAGATCAGTGTGACATAGCCAATCTGCTGGTCTGCTGGCTAATAAATTGAGCTCAAACTTCATCCCCCCAAGCTGCACCAGGTGAAATCAACTCCAACATACTTACCCCAGTTATCAGCAGTGACCAGGTGCTGGCAGCACTTGCTAAAGCCAAGAACACTGCCTCTATGGGTCCAATAACATCCCTGCCTAAAACATGACCTATCAGGACCACTTGAGGCACTCTTCAACTACAGCCGTGAAATATGCAACGTTCCAAGTGAATAGAGGACCATAACAATCATCCCCCTCCACAAGGGTGGGCCATTAACTGACACAGTAAACTACAGAATCATCAGTCTAACAAGCCTAATATGCAACACCATGGAATGAATAATCATGGAAATGATAAACAAGGACATTGGCAATCTACAGACACAGGGCCCATCTCAATTTGGCTTTGTAAGGGAAAGGGCATAACTGCATAACCTGGTAGACTTCTTTGAGAGGGTCACAGAGGTAATAGATGAGGGCAAAACAGTGAAAAACATATATCTTGACTTGGCCAAGGCATTTGATACAATACCCCACTCAGGCATTGTTGACAAGCTCTCTGAGCTAGGCATAAATCATAGGATCATAGGATCATAGGAAGTTACTAGGCTATTGGCCCTGAGGCTCTTACAAGCCTAGCCTAGAATTTAGTCCGTGTTCCAACAAGTCAGCACCCTATGCCACTGCACAGCAGGGACACAGGTGGAATCCCAGGGGTGTATTTTGTGTTCCATATCCAGTTATCCAGGTTGTACTTAAAAAGGGTTAATGAGGTAATCTGCTTGACATGGAGAGGGAGTCTATTCCACATATCTCTACATAACTTGTTGGAGTGCTAGCTGGCTCACAGACAGGACCCAAGAATTCAGGATCAGTGAGAACTCCTCCACCAAGAGATCAGCTGGTTCACAGATAGGACCTAAGAAGTCAGGATTGGTAACACCACCTCCACCAAGAGAATGGTCACCAGCAGTGTACCCCTGGGCTCACTCCTGTTTGGCATCTACTTCTGAGAAGTCAAGGTTAACACTCTAGGTCTCTGGCTCACCACGTTCACAGATGACTGTAAACTGGGAGCTATTATAGAATCCCCCAAGACAACAACATTTTACAAAACAGTTTAAAACAAACAAATGACTAGTGCCAAAGCCATGGCCTAAAACCCAATGTCAAAAAATGCATTATAATGCCCTTTGGGAAACTGTTAACCCAAGTTATTTATTCTGTTGATAAAACACCGCTAAGAGTCGACATAGTAGTCATGGTTCCAGAAACATATTTAAACAGCAATCTGGCCTTTAAGCAATATGTAGCTAAGATAGTAAGAAAATCATTCTGTGTTGCTCAACATATAGGTAAGGGTATGGCATCCAGGTCCAAGGAAGCTATAATAACACTCTATGCAACCTTTGTCAGACATATCATTGAGTACAATGCCCTTTTTATTATGTACCTAACCAGACGTTTGCAACAGTTGGAACTCCCACAAGGGTTTCTCACAAGGAGAATTCAGGGCATAAGTATCCTGTCCTACATTGATTCCCTAAAGGCTCTGTCTCTGTACTCAGTCTCCTATAGGCTGCTGAGAGGGGCTTCATCAGTCACAGCCCTGATGGATCTGTTGTACACATGTGTTGTACACATGCAAAACAAACAGCACCAGAAGCACTATATGAAGGAATCTGAACTTCATTTGCGACATAAACAGAATGTGATGGAGAGACAGATATGTGTCTGCACTATGGAATAAGCACCCCACCCATGTAAAACAGAGTTCATCTCTGACCCTATGCAAAATAAACCTTGATAACTAGATTAGAAACCATAAATTTATCTGCTCAGTCTGGCCCCCATGTAACCTATGGCCATCATTAAGTAAAGTATTATCCTAACACCGTTCCTATAAATCCCTCAACTATCACCCTCCTAACACCCCCCATAGATGCCCATTATACTTGGGATCCAAATAGATTTAGGGTGTTTTTCTAGGCTTGTAAGGGCCCTAGTGGTCATTAGCCTAGTAACAACCTATGAACCCTTGAAGGGTGGATGAAGAAGTGAAGGGCAGATGACATAATTGCTGACTGGTTGAAACAGTAACATTTGTCTTTGCAACAGGGAACAATTAGTAGCTGTGACTGAAGAAGCGGTCAGTTTGAGATCTCAGACAAGGGGGAAGGGAAACACAGGTATTTGGGCCAATACAAGAAATAATTGATCCGTTAAGGTGAGCTTGTTTTGGGCCCTTAAAACTATAGCATTACTGGTGTGGGATCTGAGCCCTCATAGGGAGAAGAAGGGGTTAGCTCACTGGCTAGTGAAGAACAAGTGTACAAATTAAGCAGTTTAAAGATAAAGGATCATTACAGAAACACAATGTTTTTGGTAGGAAGTTATTTAACTGTTGAGGGGAATGAAGCACTGATGTTTATTATGTAGGTAGGGTAACAAATCTACAGATTTGGTGGGCTGAGGTTTTAAGGAAGAGAGATTTTTTTGAGAAGTGGCTTGATAAGAAAGAAAGAAAGAAAGGTGAGCTGCAGTCTGTTGATGGGGACAAGGAAGTCAGGTTTGCCCTGCTCAGCTTAATACCACCCTGGCCCTTACTAAGACAGGTAGTTTAGAAAATGGAAACTGGATGGGTGGCATGTAACTAACAATACAGGCATTGGTAATCATTAGATACGACTGAGACTGCATTAAAAGCACCTAGGCCTAAAATGTGCTGTAGCTGTATTTAGGACTGATGAATTATTCCCACAGTTTGTTATCATGCCTCTTAACAATCCTACATCATTTGGGTATGTTGCCGCAGAATATTTCTTTAAGGAAATAGTCAGAAATTTGGAAATAAGGCTTCTTGCCAGAAAAGTGATCATTTCAGATCAAGTGCTTACACCTGTTCAGATAGCATGTTATGGTTTACATTATGGGATTAGCACCATTTTATAACATTACTTCCAAACTTGATATGATGAGATCTATCACATCTACTTCATGATGAATGACAAAAGCCAAATGGAATGAAGGCCAAACTGAGAGAAAAGTCCTTAGCCTGGTCTGGGCAATGTAAAAGTGTCAATCATGGATCACTCTTCTCTCATCTGTATTTAATCCCAAAAGGAGGCACCACAAATCACTGCAACACTAGTTCCCATTATTAGGAAGCTATGAATATGACAGAGTACAAAGGAACCAAGCAGTATAACATAATAATACTAATGGAATGTCTGGGCTAACACAAGAAAAACTGAAGAAACCAGTATTACTAACCCACTAGATGGATACTATATGTCGCTTGCTGAGCGGTTAAAATGATGAATGACAACTTCCGCAGGGAAACAATAAACAGGACAGTACTGTCATAAGAGTATGAAATTGTAGAAAAGGGTGATCCAGAGGTAATTCTGCTGCACCCTGTCTTTCCAGTGAGAAATGAGCAGTTATGTGTGCACTGAGGTACTTTTTGTCTTGACTTGGAGTGGCAATTGTAGAGAAAATATGTTTTTATTGGTATAACCACTATATATGATGGTTACAGAAAAATAGGAACAATGAAGTTTTGTGACATAGCCTCAAGCAAATAAAAAAGTTGGCCAAGGATTGTTTTAGATGTCAGATGGTTCAAAATAGGCCATCAGACGCTCCCCTATACAACTAGGAATGACCTTTATTCTCAGCACAATCATATAGATTTTAGAGGTCCTTTCATGAATTATGTACTCCTAATTGTAATTGTAGCAGATTCATATTCTAACTGGCTAGGGATTGTGTACATGGAATAATATACCTCTGAAAAGAAAAACTTTGCAAAAAGTGAATCGCTCAAATGCAGTGTGACTGACTGTGGACTTTGGTTTACATGATAAGAGCCTAAGACATTAGTTAAGCTGAGGAGTATAATGCATTTTTGTCCGTGCACCACTTTTCAACCACAACTGACTTGGCAGAATGCTTTGGACAAGTCTATGCATGTCATTCACATAGATAATAAACCATTGCAACATAAAAAATAGTTTATTTTTCCCTTAACAGAACTGTAGATTGTACAGGTACAAGGAAACACCTACCGTTATTACTAATGTGGAATAGAAAGTGTCATTTGGATTTGATAGTCTGATACCACAGATGCATAGCGCACATATTCAGCATAAGAATGAAAAGTCACAGAGGAATTTTGTTGTGGGGTAGTGTGTGTTAGCTAAGACTACAGAACAGATAAAATACAAGCAGGCCAAGTTATCTTCAGGATGAAACTGCTGATGTCATGGGACAAAAACTATCGAAGCAGCACATAGGATAAGCAACCTGATTCTAGAACACATTGCCAGAAGGAAAGCCTTTAATAGAGTGCCTGATGATCAAGGCCGTACCACAGAAAGGATGGATGGCTCATACTTGTTCCAGTGTAGAAGTAACTTGTAATAGCCATCACGGTGAATGATTGACCAGGGTCATTATACAAGAAGGATGAATGACCACTACAACTCTAGCAGCAGGATACCAGATATATTATGAGATATGGACAGATGAGTGACCACAGGTGTTGTCCAGTAACAGAAGATGGTAATGCTAGAATTATAAAACTTCAAGCAGAGTTCATCTGAAATACCTTTACATGTTATAACTAACAAGCCCTGAGTTATGTGTTAGCGACAGCTTTTTGTCCCAACTATAACATTTTAAAATCCAACAGACAATCTATTGTGCTTACAAACTCCCCAACAGACACTAGATTTGTGGGGGAGGTGAATATATTATAGTTCTACAGATTATAATTTTTCTGAAATAGACCTAGTGGATTTCAATTTAAATGTGCTAGATCCCAGGCTAATACAGTACATTCTTTTAGTGAATGTAAATGTATTTGTTTTCCTCATATACAGAAGCTATGGGCTTGCTCCATTAAAATGTATTAAACGTTTTTCAGAGTACAAAGGGAAACAATAGTTTGAATGAACTGAAATGTCTACCTGAGATGCACAGTAGCATAAAACCTAAGCTACAAATAAAGGATAGCTAAATGGTAACTATGGCTTAGTGTGTTAATTTAGGGTTTCCACCTTTTCAAAATGCTAAAATTGGAACATTTATATGAAAATGTCAGATTCTGCAGAAGAAACCGTACCCACAACCAGTGTACATGAGTGGCATTCATTTTTTTCTTCTTTTTTGCCAAAATTAAATCTCACGGTTAGGTTCATTGGTAATTACTAGGCATGCAGTCCAGTAGACCAATTACCACAGAACACTGTCTGGTTAAATAACTTGCCCAAGGTCACACAGCAGGCAAATGAAAGTCAGAAGACTCAAACCCTGTACCAGTGAATCAGGTAACAGCACATTAACAAGTCAGAGCTTTAGTCCTCTATACTAGCTAATAGGCAAAAAGTATGCAAATAAGTATTTGAACCTACAACCCCCTGTACTCTGAAGGTGTAAAGCACTTCATTTAAGGCTGAGCTACCAAAACAGTGTGCAACTGCATAAGTTAAATTGTTTGAATTGTTTAATATAATATCACGGTGTTCCAGATACAAAATAATTGCTTTATATAAGTGTATTAGAGGGAATTAGGAAAAATATATTCTGTGCTAAAAAAATATCAGAAAATTTGCCATTCTACGTTTATTTATTTATTTATTTTTTTCCCGCAGCTTCCAGAAAGGAACCGTCCTGTATAAACATGGACAGGGGTTAACTTCAAACTAACCTATGTTCTTAACTGATTAGATGTAGGCATATTTTATCAGCATGTGTAAGCAAATAAACCTAGCACACAGTAAAGAGAGCAGACAAATAAAATGAACATCAGGCAATGTTAAGCTGAAAATGGATACACAAAAACATTAGCTTAATTTTTATTGCATTTCCTTCCTGATGTAGCTTTTGAATTCATGTAACCATAAAGGAGAAGCATTTGACAGAAACAGAAGTGTTACTGCTCGTTTTTGCAGGGACTTTTATATGTAACACAGGAAATGTGATATAGCTCTCTAATCATTGGCGGAGTGTTTTATTGTGGGCAAAACAGGAAACATGTTTAGCTGTGACTGTAAATTAATGTCATAACAGAGTGGATTATTCTTTGAACTGTAAACGGACCTGTTCCTTCTCTGATCTTCAAAGTACAGAGACTGTGTTTTTTACTGTTAATTCTAAACTGCAGCAGCTGCCTTCATTTTCCCTGAAAACCACAGTTTGTGCTGCTAAAGGCTGAAATAAAGAAAGATGCATCTGGAGGTGAGGAACAAGAAGTGTACAGAGATCTGCAGCAGGAATTGATTTTTTCATGGATAAATATCCTTTGTTGTTCAAATTTTAAGCACTGCAGGACAGCAGCTGCTTCTATTTGTGAATAAATAAGCCTCTGCAAGGGCCGTTCATTGTCTGAGGGAATCTGATGTAATTTGTTCTAGTTACATTGTGAACAGTAGTAGTGATTTATTTTTTTATTTTCTTGTTTTATTTTTTGAATATCCACACCTAGGATGGTGGAAACTGATTGTGTGGATTGTGAATTTTTATCTATTTCAGAACTGCTGCACTGAAATATAAGTCACTCATGGTAAGGTTAATAAGTTTTGGAAATAAAATCATATTGTATTTTTCAGAACATAAAGATATCACAAGCAGTCTTCAAAAGTAAAACAACAAATGTAATGTTGATTTATTTGCTAAATAGTTTCATTGAACTACATGCTTTTTTCAGAGCTTCCTTGAGCGCACAAAACAAATATTACTATTTGATTTGTATTTATTGTTTGATAATTGTGTTGTTTAATTTAGCCCAGTGAACTTTTTTTCAGCTGTCCTGAGTCATGAGGCAAACAGTAAAATAGTTCATAAAGTAAATGTTACAATAAAAAATGTGCAACATAGAAAAATAGCTGTTAATGAGGAACAAAGGATTTAAGCTGCAAACTGCTAAGAAATATAATCCTTTGGTCCCGGGTTTGATTCCCATTCTCTGCCTACCATTTGATTCTGAGAAAGTCATTTAACAAGACGTTACTCATGTGAAAAGAGGCATCTGACCCCCACCCCCCAAAAAAAAAAAAAAAAAAAAAAATATATATATATATATATATATATATATATATATATATATATATATATATATATATATGTATGATAACATGGCTATCATGGTATAAACAAGCACTGAATACTGTAGTGTGGTACATCCAAATAAATGCACCACTATACTCACTACAAAGGATATACTCATGCTATTGTATTATGGAAGGCATATTCTGTAGTCAAAATAGCTGTATCACTGCTAATGGCAGAAGTCTGTTTAACTAGCATTTTTTATTGTGCTTTATTGACCAAACACTTTACCCTCAGTAATAATATACTCTTGTTTGTAATTACATCGGTTCTGAAAATAAACCCATTTCTGTTGTAGCTAATGAATCAGCAAATTATTCTGTTACAAGTGTAACATGCTTTGTGTTTCTTATAGTCAGTCTGGACTGTACACTGCCTCAGACATTCCATACTATGTTATTAGGTGTGAATGGCATTTGCATTTGTATCGTAGAAGATTAATCGCTTTTGTTGCTTCTATTCAGGCAGCATTCTATTTGATGTAAACTAGCTCTAGGCTTGTTTGTCTGGTTGACTTCACACTGTGTATGTCATACTGTTTTATAGGTTCATAGGTTTACACTAGACTAATGGCCACCAAGGTCTTTACAGTGTGTTATGTATGGACTTATGCCTAGTTATAAGACATTGTTAACAATACCTAAGTGGGGTATTGTATTGAATGCCTTGGCCAGGTCAGGGAAGGCAATATTCACCATTTTCCCCTCATATATAGCCATACTGACCCTGTCAAAGAAGTTTATCATGTTAAGTAGACAAGACCTTCCCTTAACAATGCCAAAATGGGATGGGTCCAGTATATATACGTTGGCAATGTCCTCGAATATTTCCATGATAATTCGTTCCATGGCTTTGCATACTAGACTTGTCAGACTGATGGGTTTGTAGTTCCTGGGATTAGTTGATGGTCCACCCTTATGAAGAAGGATGACTTTTTTCGGCCCTCCATTCACCTGGCTTATAATGTTTTGAGGCTGTAATTGAAGAGTGTCTCAAATGGTCCTGCTAGGTCATACGTAGGAGGCAACCATGGATATTGTCAGTGCCCACTGGAGTGATGTTTTTGGTCTTGGTTAGTGCATCCAGGACCAGTTCCCTGTTGACAATTGGGGGATATACTAGAGGGAATTTCACAGTTAGTTGGGGTGAAGTTAGAGCTGCATTTATCAGCCAGTAGATTTGCTATGTCACCCCAGTCAGTGAAGGCTGTGCCATAACACCGGTTCTGCACACTGCTGAGTATTATCTTTAAGGTTCCTGACAGCTGAAGAAAGCCTTATGATTATCCTTAGCCTGGGAGGCTATCCTGATCTCGTAATTGGCCTTGTTGGGCTTTATTAGACATCTTAGTTTCTTGTTTAGTTGAATCAGGGAACTCTTGTCTCTATGAGAGTTGCTCTTTCTGATTTTGGCCTTGACTTTATATTTTGTTATGTAGCCTGTTAAAGTAAGGATTCCACCAGTGTTGTCTGTTTTTGGTGTTAGATCTGGGCTTGCTTCTGGTAAGTACAGCAGGCTAAGTGCAGCCATTTTCATGTTTGTACATGGTTACTGTAAATAATTCTGCATAGGTAGCTGTGTTCTCAGGGTTTGGGAAACTGTGAATTTTGGCAAACTGTAGCTTAGTAGTTTGTAGTTTGCTTTAGATAGCTACTAATTGTTACGGGTTTAGTTGCATTTTCTGGGTTGATTTTTATTGCAAGGGAGAAAACTTTATGGCCCAACTTCACCAATGGGGACATGACACGGGGGGTGGGGGGGTGGATACAACACTCTCCCATATTGATGAGTACTAGTTCCAATATGTTGATCTTCTCATTGGAGAGCATACTATCTGGTCCAGGCTGTTTGCATTGATGAAGTCCAGGAAACATTTTGCTTGTTTGTTAGAGGCAGCGTAGGTTTTCCAGTCTTTAGACGGGTAGTCAAAGTCTCCTATGAATAGGCTATATGTTTGGATGATGAGTGACTCTAGTATGTCTAGGTAAAAGTTGTGAGCTTTTGGCTTATAGAGGGTGACCTGTAGCTGGCCAGGACATGATAAGAAACCTTGCCTATGGAGGCTAAACCATGGATGACCTCCAGGGTATTACAATGTTTAACCAACCTATAGTTGTATATGCTGCTAATGTAAATCAAGACATCTCCATCTTTAGACCCTGTCTGTGCTGCTGTTGGTCTAAATGTGTGGAAGGCACTGTAGCTTTCCACTACCAGAGTAGTTTCAGCGGCTTTAAACCAAGTCTCATTAACAGCACAGATGACGTCATTCTCCAGAGTGAGGAGAGCTTGTAGAGTGTGGATTCTCTTGTTTAAGCTGCTAGCATTGAGCATTGCCCAGCCTTGTACCATATCTCTTGTTACTGCTTTCCTATCATATCATTAATATAGTTGCCTGGGTAGTGCTTGGAAATTTGGTTTCGTAATTATTTGCTTAATTGCAGCTGGATTAATGGAAATACAGTCCTAGAAGACTGAACATCAACAGTGATGAGCTTGTCTTGTTTATTTGGTGACAGTTAATTAAGTTAGTTAGGAGCACAGGGAACATAGGAGGCGTATGTATAACTGTGCCCTTAAGTAAATCATTGTCACAGTAGTACTTTTTAGTTTTCTGTCAGCCACATTTGTGTGTATCCTGTGCAGTTCCTGGTAAATAAGAACTAAGCAATGCAAAATAAAATAAAAAAAATGTATTAGACACATAAATGGAGTGATGTGATGTAGAGAAGCAGAATGTTTATAAATACCACTGCAAAAATTAACTGAAAGCAATTTTAAGGGATGGGATACACAATTACATTACAGTCAGATTCAAGGAATGGGATAAGCACTTACATTACAGTCTGATTCAAGGAATGGGATAAGCACTTACAGTCTGATTCAAGGAATGGGATACGCACTTACAGTCTGATTCAAGGAATGGGATACACACTTACATTACAGTCGGATTCAAGGAATGAGATAAGCACTTACATTACAGTCGGATTCAAGGAATGGCATAAGCACTTACATTACAGTCGGATTCAAGGAATGGGATAAGCACTTACAGTCTGATTCAAGGAATGGGATACGCACTTACATTACAGTCGGATTCAAGGAATGAGATAAGCACTTACAGTCTGATTCAAGGAATGGGATACGCACTTACATTACAGTCTGATTCAAGGAATGGGATAAGCACTTACATTACAGTCAGATTCAAGGAATGGGATAAGCACTTACAGTCTGATTCAAGGAATGGGATAAGCACTTACATTACAGTCGGATTCAAGGAATGGGATAAGCACTTACATTACAGTCGGATTCAAGGAATGAGATAAGCACTTACATTACAGTCGGATTCAAGGAATGGGATAAGCACTTACAGTCGGATTCAAGGAATGGGATAAGCACTTGCTTTACAGTCGGATTCATTTTTACTCCATTGCAGCACCCATTTCCCTTCTTAGTTCCCTCATCTTTTTGTAGCATTTCTTCAGATATTACGGGAATTATGTGGGACTTCTCAACTGCTGTCAGTGCTATAGTCCCAGGATCTGAAGAGAACCATTACTGGTGTCAGGTGCTGGTGGCAGCACATCAGATTTGAGAGGTAGGCTGGTCAAAACTCTGCCTGTAGAGCTGAACATTGAGGGTTAAAGTCCACAGTTAAGACAGTAATATAAGTAATTAGCACTTTTCATTGTCCTTTATTGACTAAACACACAGTGTCCAGTTCTGGACCCATCATTGTTATGTTTATATAAGATGTTCCGAATAATGAGGTGTGTGCTCTTTTTATTTGGGTCATATTTGAAGCTTTAGAGGTTGGGAGACTCAGCAAATGTGGATGACTTGTTAGGAATCTTGCAGTGTCTGTTCAGTAGAGAATATCCTGAAAAAATGCAGCAAACCTGGGAGGAAGTGTTGTATAGCATTATAATATGAAGGATTACGGCTGTCTGTGACGTTAATAAGCTTCATCCTGGTAATCCTTGGTTTTGACTCCACTTGCATTGAATGCGATCATATACAAGGCACTTAGATAAGTGTGTCTTACCTAGTTAAAAAAAAAAAACAAGAAAGCAGTCAGCTCGGTGAGAGTGGTAGTAACATGTACAGGAAATGCAGATGAGCAGCTTCAGTGATTGTTAACTCTACTAACCATAGTAAGCAAGCAGTGAAAGAAAGAAGGCTAGGAAATGAACAGCAAGTGAGCTAACTAATAAACAATGAAGTTTCCGTACACAGACAGCTGTTTGTTACAATATTTTGGTTCTTAATTCCCCATTTTCATAGCTGCAATGCTCATGAAGTGGTAGAGCCACATTAAGAAATTATAAATGAATAACATATACCACACTACTTAAGGACATGTCTTAATAAAGTTGTCTGAGTTACTGCAGTCGTCATAGACTTATACAATGCACCTGATATCATGAAGCACTCAGTGCTGATTCAAAGGTTTAAAAACTGTGGCATTTTGAGTTCGTACTTTCATATCTTGTAGTTACCTTTAAGGTCAACCGCAAAGGGTCAAATTGTAAAGTGTTATATTCACACCAAGATAATTGAACAGCTGTAGTTCAGGCGTCCGTTCTGAGCCACCCTTGGTTACTTTTGTTACCATCAGTTTATTTTTTTACTGTGGAAATACAGAACTGTTTGAGTATGTTTGTGATTCTGCTGTAACAGCACATACCTTGGCATCACTAGGAGAAAAAAACAATTCTAGACAGTTCTTAGAGACAGTGTCATTGTATGCATGGAGAGCAAAGGTAGTGATCCTGGGAAACCCTGAGCTATGATCTGGTCACAGTTGCAGCAGATGATGGCACTGTCACTGAAATGGTATTGTCCCCCAAATCCTTAGGTGTGATTCCTGAAAACCTGACATTTGACCTTCACATCAAGCCAGCGACATGAAAAGTTAGTCAGGTACTTGGAGTGCCCTGTAGATATACCTCTCAACTGTACAGAATTTGGCCTCATATTTTTGGTCCGTTTTTCATAAAATTGTGTTTTTTTCTGGCAGATCAGTGGTAAATCATTACAGATTTAAGTTAGAAAATAATGACTCACATTTGAGTTTCAGACTTCATATCCATCAGAAAATTCATGCTAATGCAAAACCTATTATTCTGTCAACTTTCTAAGCTTGTAAGAGCAATATTTAAAAATTGTCCATATTTTTGAGCCTTTGTTCCACTTTTATTTATGGCTTTGTCCAGATTTCCTGCTCTAAGACATTGAGAGGTATGCCTTTAGAACTATGGGATACCGCACCATTGAAACCAAGTCTGCTGTTACTTATCCAATGCTTTTTCTTCAGCTTCTGTTTGACAGTTTGCTACTAACAAGGTCTGTTATGAAACACATTAAAAAAATTACCAAATACATTAAAACACATTAAAAATCTTCACCAAACACATTAAAAAACCTTCACCAAACACTTTAAAACACATTTAAAAACCTTTGTGTACCTAAATAAACTGGGTAGCAAATTTTTCCAGTGGCCATGCATACTAAGCCCTTCACTTTATAGACTTAAAAAAAACTTTCATGGCTCAGCATAATTAGCAGAACTAATTGCACATAAATCTTGTTACAAATTCATCTTAGGCTTGCCTTACCTTGATATTTGTAACTGGTACAGCCTTAAAGTTCTTCAAAGTCTTCTCTAGGTGTGCTGGTGAAGCATAGCTAAGTAACACTCCAGCTATCTGGAGCTCCTTTCATAGAGTATAGAAACTGTTGGGACTTTGCTTACACTGGTGGCATATGGCAATAAAGCCTTTAGTACAACCCAAGCAACCCGCCTTTGAATAGTGCCTCAGATGCTTGGCAATGCAGACATGGTGTATGGACATGCCTGCCCTGGGGGGAGAGACTGTGGTTCTTGCCTGGCTGGTTCTGTCGCTGTAATGACAGAGTCTCGCCATGATGTTGGCAGGTGGTGCAGAGAATATGTGGGTATGCCAGATCAAGCCAGTGATTGTAGCTCCTGGCACATGGTGAGACGTGCTTGTGCTGATATAGGAGCATAGGTGGTCTTTGTGGTAATACAAGCATGTCTTTCATTACAAGGCAAGGACTTGGGCCATAATTAAATATGCTATTATTGTTGGATTTGCCATTAAGAGCATAAAGCACCCTCGTGTTTGTCTGACTGATGATTGGCCTTGGAGAGTGACCTATCTGATTGAGGGAATCTTGATGGTTACTAGGTATGGAGCAAAAACAGTTGTTGTGTCTTTCGGCTTTTCCCGGTTAGGGGTTGCCACAGCGGAACTCTGGTCCGCTAATGATTGGCAGTAGATTTTTTACGTGCCGAGTTGCCAGCTCTGACGCACAACCTTCAACGAAGGTACGCCCATTCACGCATGTCTCCACACAGAAGACGCTTTAGCTGAGAATCGAACAGGACAACATCTTACTGTGAGGCAACAATGCTACCGCAGCACCACAGTACAGAAGAAAAAACTGTCGGAACTTTACCATGTGCAAAACCCTGAAAATAATCTTCCAGTATAAAATTGCATGTCAATATTTAACACTTTCCTAAATATTCTGTAAAGTGAATTTGTATATTTTCCGTATTATCAGAGCTTAACCTTATTTCTGCAGTCCTTAACACCTCTGCCTGGTAACATGGCAAACTTTCAGACTGTACAAAGATGAAGGATTAGTACATTCATATAATCTTCAGTATCTTATACCAGTCCTTGATTATTGGATAATGTTCACATGTTTCATAATACACATTTCTAAGTTGTTCTAATATGGATGTATAGCTTAGAACTATCTCAGCTTTGAATAAAGTGGCAATGTTGGATTTAGCAATCTTGTATAATCCTTACTAACATTTGAAAGTGATTGAACCCACTCAGAATTCTTAGCAATCATTTTTGACTCTAACCAAGGCAGTTGGGAGTTAAAGATAATATTCAACTCACTTCCTAACTCTTTCAAGGGAGTGCCTTTCTGTACTGTAGTTTATAATATGTGATTATTCTGGAGATTTTATTTTCTTTACCATTTCTGTTTCTCTATATGTTTTTGTTTTATGTAAAATATACCAGATTTATGAGTTGTCTCTCTAACTCAGCTTTCAGTAAAGTGGTCAAATTTAGTTTTCTCTCTAACTCAGCTTTCAGTAAAATGGTCAAATTTAGTTTAAGTATCATGCTATTTAAGGAAATGAGAGTCAAATTAACTGTTTCTGGCACCTGATGCATATCTAACATTGCTGGGTTCGCTGCCTAATTACAACCTTACTTTAACCGCTTTGGTAAAATAGTCAAACTTTAGAAAACAGCTGCTCCAACAGAGTAGTCAAAAGAGAAATTGGGTTCCTATTGTAACCTTACTTATAGTAGGAGATAACTATTCAGAAACCAAAAAAAAGGATTCTGTAAAAAAACTAAGAATTACTTAAAGTAGAGTAGAAAGTAAACTAAAGGTTATCTAGATGTAAGAGTTTGTATGGATCTACTAAGTATTAAAAGATTTTAAAACAGTTTTGTATTTTTGAGACATTGTCATTGTAAAGTTTATCATTAGATAGTCTGTCTATTTGGGATCTAAAACTGCCATTCTCCTACAACTGTAATACAGCAATTTTAGGTTTATTTAAGTTTTATAATGATTACAAAATAGGATGTGAAAAGATAAATATGTATATGTTTAAAATGAGTGTGGGATTATTGATTCTATTCCCTTTGAATGTTAAGTAACATAATCCTCCTATGAGATCATATTGTGATGCTGATGTTAGATGATTTTTAATAAAGATAGCAATTCCAAATTTGTTCCTATGTATTTGAGCTGCAACAGTTATTTAATCCATTTTATCTATATTTGTCCAGTATTGTAAACATGTTTTACAAATATGTGTCCAGTTCTCAACTTCAATGATTCTCCTGTGTTAATGCATTATGTGGTTGTGATTTATAAAGCATGTGAAAGAATAACATTTGTTTATGACGTATTTATGTAGTATTCATGTTCAGTGAAATTATATTGTCATGTTCAAAAGAAAAAGTAAAAGAAAATAGAGATCTTAGAAGAACAAGTTTAATAGAATTACAATGGTATATCTTAAAATAAAAAATATTTTTAACAAAATTAATTTCATTATCGCTCCCTTTAACAAACCAACATAGAACTATTAAGTCAAGCTAAGCTTCTAAGTCACTGTTGAAATTTAAAAATTTGAGCATCAGATAAAACAAACAGTAAAAAACACCGACCAGAAGCTAAGTACTCCTTATAGAGTCCCACAATACCTCACAGATAATGCCAGAAAAGGTATTACTCAACTCCTTCTCATCCCTACACTACTCTGTGTTGCTCCTGCTTTGATTAACCTACAATCCACTCAACTTTCACTCCTAGAGCAGTGCTGTAATAAGGTGGCAAGATTTGACACCAGTCATCATTATAGGGCACATCGCTGTCTGGCCATTAAAAAAAAAACATGGTTAGCGCTAAGGCATTACCTTACACTTTTGCAACTAGCCACTTCTCATAAACTCATCTATCATCTAGACAAATGCCCTAGTTTGAAAAATATTCTCCAGCTTTATAACCCAAGTAGACATCTGAGATCCACTGACAAAGTGTTATTAGCTGTTACAAAAGCTAACAATTCAGCTGGTGACTCTCTGTACTCCTCTTTCCTGGTCAAAATTTGGAACTCTCTTCCTCTGTCTCTGAGAAACACAGTAAACACCAACTCTTTTAAAGAACAAACAAGAGAATACCTAAAAGATATCTGGCTGTGTACATACACAACTCCTGGATGATGAGCGTCCTACTCTTTCTAGTTCCTTTTCATTGCAACATGGTACCCTTAGCTATTGGTCCAAAATCTCCTCCTTGACATCTACCTTTCCCTCTTCTTCCTCCTACCTGTCCTAAAACATTCCATTACCTCTTAATACTCATCCTCAATTTCCTCCTTTTCTCTCCTATCATTTCCAAATATGTTTCATAGCTTTTTACATGCTGCTGTTGCTGCTGAATACTGCTATTCTGTTGAAATATATGTGCTGATTACTTATATACCTCTGCTTACTATTTTTTATGTATTAGTTTCCAGTACTTTTTGTCGCTCTTCTTATGTGTATTAAGAAGATGTTGAGGCTTGGGTTTTCATTTAAGTAGTTTATTGTATACAAATACATCAGGACAGATGGCAGGAACATTAAACTTAAGCGAACTATCTAACTAAATGACTGACTACATACTTGCATGCTGGTACTCTGGTTGCTCAAACAAAATGGCAGTCTTGCTTGCACATGCTCAGCACTTATATGCATGTGCTGACTCACTGGAAAGCTTCTTAAACATATATCACACACTCTGATCTACATCCTCCCTCTTTACTGAGCTATCTTATATAAACAATGACATTTTAATAGGCATGCAATTATACAGACACTAATAAAGAAATCAGTAGTTGAGTCCAGGTTGCCGTGTATCTGGAAGTAGGTTTCGAGATGCAACCTGATCTTGTGACATAATAGTTAGGACTGGGTTTAGCAACAGGGACAGTCACTGGGGAATGTTCTGCTTGAGGATTCTCAGGGATTTTCTCAGGAATGGGGATTGCTGACGGAATGTCCTCTGGAACAGGAACATGGGACAAGTCAGTCTGAGAACTAGAGTTTTTGTCACAGGCAAGATGCTGTAACACTCATTCAGACACTGGTAACAGATGTTTCTGAGTTCATCTGAATTCCATTCCTTGTGATTCTACAATGTATGATACCTCTTGACATAAACTCTTCACAAATGTGATGTAATCAAAACCTTTTGATGTCTGCATCCTCACTATATCCCCCTTTTTTCAATGAACTGAGCGGTTTGTTGGTTTTATCATAGTAAGACTTCTGGGACAAATGCTTTTTCAACAGTTGGGCTTTTACTGCTTTGTTGTTTTTGGCACTTGGAACCAATAAATTACTGCTGATTGGTAGTGTGGTTCTGGTTTGTCTCGACATAAGTCTCTTGGCAGGTGAACCAAGATGATTCTCACGAGGAATATTTCTGAGATTCAACTTCTTCTTCTTTCGGCTTTTCCCGGTTAGGGGTCGCCACAGCGGATCATCTGTCTGCTCATGATTGGCAATAGAGTTTTATGGTGTAGAGTTGCCAGCCCGATGCCCAACCTTCCACAGAAGGCACACACATGCACACACTCACACCTAGGGCCAATTTAGAGTGTCCAATCCACCTACTGCATGTCTTTGGGATGTGGGAGGAAACCGGAGCACCCGAAGGAAACCCACACGACCACAGGGAGGATATGCAGACTCCGCACAGAAGACACCCCAGCCAAGAATCGAACTGGAGAACCTCTTGCTGTGAAGCAGCAACGCTAACCACTGCACCACCGTGGCCGCCCATTTCTGAGATACAATCAGTTTAGAAAAACATTGTCGTCATGTCTGGATTTCTTTAACAGCTGTTTTGCACTTTGAACTGCACATTCAGCTAAGCCGTTTGACTGAGAGTATTCAGGACTACTTGTAATATGAACAAAGTCCCACTCTTCTGCAAATTTCTTGAACTTCTGACTTGTAAACTGTGCACCATTGTCAGAAGTAACTCTGTGTGGACTACCATGGACAGAAAAATGCCGCTTCAACTTAGTAATGACAGTATTAGAAGTTAGGTTGGGAAGTAGGTCAATCTTGAACCAATTTGAATAAGAGTCTACTAACACCAAGTACTGTTGACCAATCCACTTAAAAATATCTGTGACTACTGCCGACCAAGGCAGTTCAGGAATCTGGCTTAACTGAAGTGGTTCTTTCTGTTGATGCTGATTTGTACTGTTACACACTGAACAAAATGAAAGTATTTTCTCAATATCTCTTGACATTGAAGGCCAAAATACTAGTCCTCTCACCCTTCTTTTGGTAGAATCAGTTCCTGGGTGGCCACAGTGCACAATCTTAATATACTCTTTGTTGCAAGGACTTCGGAACAACCACCTTAAGATCTTTTATGATGATACCATTGTCTGACAAAATCTCATCTCTGTATGTAAAATGTTGTTGCACATCTACTGGTAAACAAGATTGCTTTAAAGGCCATCCTTGACTGATAAAGTGGTTAAGCTTCTGGAGAACTAGATCTGAAGTTGTGTGAGTTCTGAGCTTATCAAGATGTGTGGAAGAAATATTTCTCACTTCCATGACCTCAAAATCAAGTTGCTCATTGTTATGCTGTTCTGTGTTTTTCTGGGTGATCTGGATAAAGTACCAGCAAGATAAAGAAGTTTACCTTTCATGTAAACAAGAGTGAAATTGTACTTTTGCAATTTGAGCATCATGCATTGCAGTCTAGCTGGAGCTGTATGCATAGACTTTCTCAAAATAATAACTAGATGTTGGTGATCAGTTTCGATCTGGATAGGTTGACCATAAATATAATCATGGAACTTTGAACAGGCAAACACAATTGCCAAAAGCTCTTTCTCAATCTGGGCATATTGCAACTCGGTTTGGGTAAGAGTTCTTGAAGCACAGGCTATTGGTCTACCCTCCTGAAGAATGACTGCACCTAGACCAAACTTAGAAGCATCACAGGAAAGAGGAACTGGTTTGTTAATATCAAAGTAGCTGAGAGTTTGGTGGGTTGGCAGTTTTCTGTTTCAGGATATCAAATACTCTTTGGTGCTGTTCTGACTGTGACTAACTTATATCTGTGTGTCTTAGCTCTCTGAGTGGTGCTGAAAGTTGGCTTAAATCTGGAATGAACTTGCCTAGATAATTGACCATGCCAAGAAAACATTGTAGGGCTTTAACATTGTCTGGAGCTGGCATCTTGAGAACTGCTGTTTGCTTGGAAGGATCTGGTCATATGCCTGAACTAGTAAACAAGTGACCAACTTAAGTAACTTCTTGTAGCTTGAATTTGCACTTCTGAGAATTCAGCTTAAGATTCACTTCATGTGCTCTTTCCAGAGCTTTCTTGAGGTTTCTGTCATGTTTGGCATCACCATTGCCTCCTACTAGCATATCGTTTACTGTAATAGCACATAGATATCTAGAAAAAATATGCTCCATCGCATGCTGAAAGACTTCACTGGCAGAATTTATTCCAAATGGCATTCTTAGAAATCTGTATCTTTCAAATAGTGTACCGAATGTAGTTAACAGTGAAGATTTTTGGTCAAGCAAAATTTGTCAGAAAAAACAGTGGCATATGTAGCATGAGGGCAGTAACCTGTTTGATAGTACGCCTTGGATGATGAGGTTTTTTTATTTTATTTATTTATATTATTTTACATTTGTTGACCGGGAAAGTCTGACTGGACACATGTCCATTTTCAGTGGTGGCCCGTGGAGGAACGTTCCATTTACATAAGAGGTACATTAACATATATGAACAAGTTAATACAAAAACAGGTTTACAGTTATAGGTAAATATGGCCAGTTAGCAAGGCTCATGGTTAGATTGTTGTCAGATAGTAAACTAATCTTACTGTATAATGCATTCTGTACACATTCAACACATGCAGCACATTGCAGCCTTATACAGCTAGGATATAACAGTAGTTAGCAGGTTTGTGTGTAGTTTTATAATGTTTTCTTAACTTATAAAAGCGGACAGTTAAATGTGAGAAACTAGATTTTAGATTATCCATGAGTTAAGATATTTCATACTTATAAAAGCAGACCGTTACATGTGAGAAGCTAGACTTAACATTGCCAATGAATGTAGATATTTCTAGTATTTCAGCCTTTACCCAGGGGTAAGACAAGAGCATAGCCAGTTGCTTTTGAGGTGGGTTTTTAGTAGTTTATTGAATTGTGTTGTGGAGTTATTTGATGTTATTTGGGCAGGTAGGGAGTTCCAGAGTTTGGAAATGTAGCAGCTAAAGAGAGATTTACCTGCCTCATTGTTATGTCTTGTAACTTCAAGGAGGTTAAGGGTGCTTGATCTCAAGGTTCTTGCTGTGGTGTGAGGGTGTATTAGGTTTTGGAGGGCTGGAATCTTATTTGAGTGATGGTATAACTTATGTGCTCGTGACAACTGATTGAGTTGAAGTATTTGAGGGAACTCCAACCAGTTCAGTTTCTTGAGAGATACACAGTGGTGCGTTCTATATGCTGATTCAGTTGCAAATTTAGCTATCTTATTATAACAGGTTTCCAGTTTGGATAGTTCTGTTTTATGGAGGTTGGTAAATACTGGGGATGCATAGAGTAGGGTGGATAGCAGATGTGTCCTGGCTATTGTGGTTTTGGATTGCTTGGAGAGAAATTGCTTGTTATGATAAAGGAGCCCCAGTTTTTTGTGAACTTTTTTTACAGTTTGAGCAATATGTAAGTCAAATCGTAGGTGATTGTCTATTTCCACGCTTAAAAGTTTGGTGTGGGTAGTTGGGGTAATAACAGTTTTGTTATTAGAGGTGATAGTGAAGTTGTCCAATTGGAGGAAGGCTCCATAAGAGGTGAAGAGGATGGGAGTCTATATTAGAACATCGAAGTTTCAAAACTTTGAATGTTCTAATATCGAACCCTATTCAGCAAAAGCTGAAAATATCGAAGCAACAGGAAACCAAATTTTTTCCTAGGAAAAGAATTTGGTTGTCTGTTTCTGTTGCTTCAGTATTTTCAGCACTGTGGTGGAAAGTTACGGGTCGGGTTCAGGTAAGTGTGCGATTGTGTGGACGTGAGGGTTGGGGCGGGTTAGGTGAGTTAGGGTTAGGGTGTTGGTTAGGTATGTGTGCGATTGTGTGGACGTGAGGGTTAGGGCAGGTTAGGTGAGTTAGGGACCGGGTGAGGTGAATGTGCGACAGTGACGGACATTAGGGTTTGGGTTAAGGTAAGTGGATAGTTAGTGGTGTGTGTATAGTTTAGTGTAGGGTTAGGTGTAAGATTTTAGCTGTATGTATGTTGATTGCTGTTTGTTTGATGTGCTTGTGTTGTGTGTATGTGTTTCGGAATAGCAAATTTTTTCCCAAGGAAAAAATTTGCTGTTCTGAATGTTCGATATTATGTGGTTTAGATATTTTAGATTCGATGAAATAGTGTTCGCTATTTTCATCTTTCGATAACATGATAAAAACGCAAGAGGAGTAATTTGTTTTTAGCTGGGTTAAGAATAAGCCGGTGGTTGCAAAGCTATGTTTCAGCTAGTGAGAAGCAGTCTTGTGTTTGGGAGTGGAGGTGTTCGAGTGTTGGGGCTGCACATATGATTGTGGTGTCATCTGCTTATGGAATTATTGTGGCTTTTGGCATGGAGGATGAGAATTGATTGGTGAATAGAGTGAAGAGTAATGGACCTAGGATGGAGCCTTGTGGGACTCCTATGGATACTGGTACAAAGGATATGTGGTTCTGCCATTTTACAGCCTATTGGCAAACTGATAGATAGTTCTCAAACCATTTGAAGGAGGAGAAACTGAATTTTAGGGTAGATAGAGTATGGAGAAGTTTATTATGATCCACCATATCGAATGCTTTAGATAAGTTTAAGAATATGGCAGACACTAGTTGGCCATTATGTCTGTACTGATTAGGACTGTTAGTGAATGCTACTAGTGCGGTGGTGGTATTATGAAAGGGTTTAAAGCCATGCTAGTTTTTGGATAGCAAATTGTTTTTTTGAAGGTAGTCCATAAGTTGTGTGTGTATGACCCGTTGTAAGATTTTTGATAAGGGTGATAAAATAACAATAGGATGGTAGGTGTTGAATTCAAAGAAGTTACCTCCTTTGTGTAGTGGTATAATATAGGAGGTTTTCCATATGTGTGGTACTTTGCACTTGGAGATGGACCTATTGATGAGGATTGCAACAGGGTAGGCTATAGCTGGTGCAGCTATTTGGAGGTATTCAGAGGGTAGGTTATCGGCAGCCAGAGTGGTGGGTTTGAGCTTTTGGAGAAGTTTTTGAATAGTTTTGGTTGATACTGGCTGAAAGGTAAAGTGAGATGCATAAGTTTGCTGTTCAAGTGGCTCTGTTGTAGTTGGTTTGTTTGTTAAGGAGGGGGTGTGGTATTCAGTCGGTTATTTGCTAGGGCCTGGATTGTCTCAGTAAAATATTTATTTAACTGGGTGGGGATGTTATCATGGTTGTTCTCATTTGTGGGTGAGGACGTTGTTGTTTTTCCAGGTTGCAAGACAGAATTGATTGCAGCCCAGAACTTCTGAGGGTTTTTTTACATGTTTTTCTTGTAGGTTTTGGTAATAGCTAATTTTGTCCATTTTGATGTATTTTTTGGCTTTATTCCTTAATTCTAAGTGTGTTAGTTTGTCTAGTTGGGTTTTGGTTTTGAGAAATTGGTTCCTTGCTTTGTCCCTTTCTAAGAAAATAGTTTTGGTGGGTTTAGTAAGCCAGGGTGCATATTTAGTTTTTATTCTTGTGGTTCTAGAGGGAGCATGGTGGTTAAGAATTTGAATGAAGGTTATAGTAAAGTACATTACTGCCTCTTCTAGGGTTAATTGATTAAGAAGGGTCCAGTTGCAACATCTTAGGTCATTGATGAAGTCATTAGGGTTAAAGTTCATAGGTTCATAGGTTTATACTAGGCTATCTGCCCTAAGGCATTTATAAGCCTAGCCCAAAGTTTTGTGGCTTACGCCACCCCTTATATGAAAAAATACTGTACCCATTAGTTTGTTGTGCTTCTGTCCAGCAGTGACACAGAGATGATTCCCGGGGTAAACCTACGATCGCCCATCCACAGGTCAAGATTTCTCTTGAACAGAGCCAGCGAGGTGCTCTGCCTCACATGGACCGGGATTTTATTCCACAGCATAGGGAGTCTCTGAGTGATAAATCTATCCCTCCAGCACGTCCTATTTATATCCGTGCTAAGGTTTAAAATAATCAGTACTGCCAAGCCTTGAACCCAGGACCCTGTAGACTATAGTCCCTGCAATGTACCATTACACCATTTGAGCTGTTCTTTCTGTTTCTGACTTCTCTTTAAGTTGCCTGGCTTATTTGGGGAGATTTGGCTCTTAGTAGATATGTTGGTTGGTGGTCACTCAGAATGTCTGGTAGAGATCCGGTTAGGGATGCAAGGGATGGGTGGGATAAGAGTATCTAGTCCAGTATGTATTGACATTTGGATTTTTTGTCATTCCTGGTGGGGGTAGTGATAACCTGGGTAAAGCCATGGAGGTTGATGTGGGTGAGTGGAGTTTGGCTAGAACAGTTAAGCCAGTCTATGTTAAAGTCACCAAGCAAGATATTATCTTGGGGTAGAGAGGTAAAGATGTATTCAAGTAGGTTTTCTAAGGTAGTGATATTATTTCCTGGGGGGATGTAGCAGCCAATGATATTAATGTTTGTTTGGGTTTAGTTGAAATTTGGCAAGAATAAGTTCTGCATTATTGAATTCTGGTAGGGTAATATCAGGTCATTTGAGGATGAGGTGGTCTATGTACATTATGGCTACCCCCACCCCTTTTGCGTACTCCGTCTCTGCGAATGATATATCCTGTAGCTGTAATTTCATTATTGTAGATTTCTGATTTTAGCCAGGTTTCAGTTAATAGGACAATTTCAGGTTTGTATAGGGATAATAGGGCATGAAGGTCATGGACTTTGTTAAGGATACTCCTCATGTTTAGATTAAGAAAGAGGAGAGATGAGTTTGGTCTATGGAATAAGTGGTTATGCTGATTGGTGTTTTGGATGTCTGTTGTGTGTGGTCCTTGGTTGGGATGAATGTCCCCAACATGTGAGATGTTGGAATAGATATGAAAGGAGTTTGTTAAATATGATGGCTTTTTAATGCTTTATTCAGATCTCTTGGATCAATACATATTCTGATATCATCTGAGCTTTTCTTATGAGCTACAACCATGGAAGATACCCATTCAGTAAGTTCTTCTACTGGACAGATTACTCCTAGCTGCACCATTTTGTCTAGCTCTGTTTCGACTCTGCTCTTCATGGCTACTGGGACGTTCCATGCTGCTCTGATAACTGGGCTGACCTCTGGGTCTAACTTCGTGGAGTACACAACTGGTAGTTTGCTTAGTTTGTCTGCAAAAATATCAGCATACTCAGAAAAAATAGTTTGGGTGAAATTTGAGCAGTTGTCATGCAGGCTTACATGGTGAACTTCTTTATTAGATGAAAGCAGTCCCATTTTCAAACTGTCTCTGAAACCTAATAACTGCACGTGTCTCTTGACCACAAAAAAATTGCAAGTCATAGCTGTTCCCAGTAGAGTAACATGAAAACACTACTGAGCCCTCAGTTTGCATCACTTCACCACCATAAGCAACAAGCTTTGCACACTTTGTCAAATTAAGTTGTTCTGTAGCTTTTACTCTAGCAAATGTTTCTGCTGACATAACATTGCACTTTGAGCCAGTATCTACTTTGAGCTCTGTGGGACTCCCATTAATTCAAATAGTACAACAGATCTTATTCTTTACCCACAAATCTACTGCATTAACTGTTTCACCAACTACAGACACACCATCAACATAAAAAGTAGGGTCGCAGTTTTCCAGTTGATCAACTTACCTTTTGGAATGCCCTCTTTTAATAAAAGACTGTTCCTTATTTGATTTACAAAACCTTTTGAAATGATTTCACTTATTGCAGAAATAACACTGTTGACCAAAAGCTAGGCACTTTTCTCTTTTTGTTTCATGGTTTTCATCACAATTACGACAGTTGACTATGAAGCTAGGTGGGTGACATGTTTGACTTTGCTGACTCACCCTTATGCTTCACTGAGCATGCTCTGGAATTTGCTGGAAAGACTCAGGGTTTCCCAGGGACCATTACAGACCTGGGGTAGCTGTCATGTGCTTGGGCCTGTTTCTTTTAACCACGTGCTGCATACTGTCTAAGTGAGCTTTGCCATCATGCTTTCCACAGCTATTCTCACTTGTAAGCATACTTGTGTGCTTTTCTGCAAGCTCATATATCTGACAAATCTCAATGGCCTTATTCAAAGTAAAATCATTGTCTTGAAGCAAAATCTTTCTCACTTTGTCATTATTAATATCATACACAAGCCTTTCCTTTTTTAACTCATCTCTCAAATCACTAAATCTGCACGTTTTAGTCAGTTATATACACTGCAAAAGTTTCACCAGGCTTTTGATCCCATGTATATAATAAGTGCCTTTCCATTGTAATATTCATTTGGGGGTTGCACATTTCTCTAAATTTATGTTTTAAGCACTCTGGGTCTTTCTTTATTTCAGCTGGTACCATTATATTTTGGGTTCTTCCCCTTCACTGCAAGCACAGCAGGTGCATACACAAATAAATGCTCTCTTTCAATGTCCTCTGAACCAGCTAGATTAAGCCAAATAAATGCCTTTGTACATGTATCTTTGTCAGAAAAAGCAGTCTGTATGAAAATATATTCCTGCTCACTTTCCAATTTTCTGCAGTATTGTCTTCAAACACAAGTGGTGTGGGTCTGCAAAACCCGTCTGGCATGCCCAAAGATTATAGCAAAATACAATGCAAAATTGTCTTTCTAATTATATATGAATATTCACACACACCAGGTACTTGTAATAATATTTGAATGCACAATAAACTCTTTGAAATACTGTACTGTGTGAAATATGCGTTGAAATAACTGTACTTTGGGAAATATTCTTTGAAACAATTTTATTTTGCAAAGTATCTGCAATGTAATACTGCACACACTTGCAAACACTTTGCACACCGGATATTTTGAATAGCTTTAGTTACGGTAATACAAAAAAAGTAGCACATAGCAAAAAAATATGGTTTTCTCTTTTTTTGTACATTTTACATGATTCAGATATTGTTTCAAACATGTTCGTAATTAATTAGAATATTTTTATCAATATGTCACAGTTTCAGACATTTCATTTAATAAGAACCTCATTATGAGCATTCTGAGTGCCTTATTTTATATTCGTAACAAAGTAAATCATTTAAGCAAGTTTTAGTACCTGGAATTTGTTTCTGACCTATTTTGTGAGTCATTTGAGCAGACCCACTGCTATATATTACTCTAACTTTAACCAACTGCCTCATGGCTGTAACTCTGGATCCCATTCTACACTGTGTCATAGGTTCATAGTTTCATAGTTTCATACTAGGCTATCTGCCCTAGGGCATTTATAAGCCTAGCCAGAGTGTGTTTGGCTTTCGCCACCCATTTTAAATGAATTTTGCTTTGCCCTTTTTCGAGGTTAGTATACTGTGCCTCTGTCTAACAGTGACACAGAAGTGATAGCCGGGGTAAACCTATGATCTCCCATCCACTCATCAAGATTCCTCTTGAAGAGAGTCAATGAGGGACTCTGCCTAACCTGGACTGGGATTTTATTCCAGAGTGAAGGGAGCCTCTGGGTTATGAATTTGTCCCTCCAGCATGTCCTATTTATTTCAGTGCTGAGGTTCAAGTCTCTCGAGCGTGTAGCTCGATGGGATTTGGATTTTCTGAGGTGCAGCATGTCCATTAATTCCGGGTTGGACATGGCTTTATATGTCAGTCACAGATCGCCTCTGAGCAGGCGGTATGCCACTGAGTAGAGCTGGAGTTTCTTTAACTGGGCAGCGTATGGCATCTGTTTGAGCCCTTTGATCCTCTTGGTGAGGTACTTTTGGGGTCTTTCCAGTTGCTACAGGTGTCTGGTAATATACATCCCAAAAGGGGCATTGTACTCAATTATGGGCCTGATGAGGGATGAGTAAAGAGGCACGATGACCTCCCCTGATCTAGATGTGAATCCCTTCATGATTAGGTGGGCTATATAAAATGTTTTTCTAACCACTTTGGCCACGTGGTTTTCAAATGAGAGATTGCTATCAACTTGGGTCCCCAGGTCCCTAATTACTTCTTCTGTATTTAATGGATTACCACCTATGTGGTAATTTGTGGGCACTTTGTTTTTGCCAAAGGGGATGACTATACACTTTTTGGCGTTTAGCTTGAGGCCATGGCTCTGACACCAGTTGTCTGTTTCTATGAGGCCCTTTTGGAGGATGCTTGTGTCGGCTGGAGAGTCGATTATGGCACCTAGTTTGCAGTCATCTGCGAACTTGGTCAGCCACAGTCCTTTTGTGTTGGCCTGTACCTCCGAGAAATATATACCGAACAAGAGAGGTCCCAGGACTGAGCCTTGTGGGATGCCACTTGTAACTGGTTTGGAGTCTGACATGGCTCCAGCAATTCTAACCATGTGGGTTCTGTCCTTGAGCCATTTGCAACCCATCTAGTGACATAGGGGTTTATATTTAAGCTGGTGAGCTTATCTATAATGCCCGAGTGGGGTATTGTATCGAAGGCTTTGCAAGGTCCAGGTAGGCTGTGTGGACCACCTTCCCCTCGTCAATGGCCTTGGTGACTGTTTCAAAGAAATCGACCAGGTTTAAGAGGCAGGATCTGCCCTTAACAAAGCCGAACTGGGCAGGATCCAGTGTCTGTAGGTCCCCAATATCTTTATTTATGAGGTCCATGATGATCCTTTCCATAGCTTTGCAGACCAAGCTAGTCAGGCTTATGGGGCGATAGTTTCCAGGATATGTTGAGGCACCACCTTTGTGGAGAGGGACCGCTATTGCTGTACGCCACTCTTTGGGTATATATCCTGTAGTAAGGCTGAGATTGAACAGTAGTTTTATGTTTGGGTTTAGCTCTTCTTGGAGTTCATGTAGGACGCAGCCAGGGACACCGCCTGGTCCCATTGATGCTGTGTTTTTTTGCTTTGGAGAGGGTGGCTCTTACCTGAGCATCTGAGATGTCAGGGGGGCAGCACTCTGCTAGGATAGATATTTGCCCTTTTGGTGGAGGGGGGGAGAGTTTGCGCTGAACCTGTCAGCTAGGATGTTGGCAATGTCTGTGGGTTCGGTGTATTTTTTGTCATTTTGGACTAATTCTGAGCATATCTGGGAATTCCCACCCAGGTTCCTAACATAACTAAAGAAAGCCTTGTGATTATCCTTAGTGTCCTGTGCAATTTTTCTCTCTAAGCTGGCCTTAGACGATCTTATGAGTGCCCGTAGTTTTTTGCTTATACTGATCAGAGATGCCTTCCCTTTTTGGGATTTTGCTCTCCCATGTAGTAGCTTCCTCCTTTTATTTGTTTATGGCTGGGGTCCACCAGATAGGATGCCTGCCTTTGGAGGATTGGGTCTTGGTTTTATTTGGGATTACCTGATCCGTGCATTCCTGAAGGTGTTCATAGAATGCGTTTATAAAGGTTTCTGCGGTCTGGGCCGTATTTTCCACAGGCCCGGGGGCTTTGAAGGATTCCACCTCAGTTTTGAGGAGTGTGAAATTTGCTTTAGAGACTTTTTTCACTGTGGTTTTCTGGGCAGGGGGTGGGGTCGGGATGTGAATATCCAGTGAGATTAGTTTATGGTCTGATCTTACCAGTGAGGGATACACTTCTGGTCTGGAGCATAGAGCCCTCATGTTGGTGATGATCAGGTCCAGTATGTTTTCCCCTCTTGTGGGAGTGGTAACAAATTGTTCCATAGCATTTGAGTTTATAAATTGTAGGAACCTTTGGGCTAGGGTGTTGGAGCTAGAGTAATGCTCCCAGTCTATGTTTGGGTAGTTGAAGTCACCCAATATAATGGTGTTTGGAGAGACCTTCATATTTTCCAGTGTTCTCAGGAAGGCCGAGTGGGGTTCCTGGGTTTGGGAGGGTGGTCTTTAGCAGGCTATAAACTGGAAGGCAGTTTTACCCACTGTTAGTTGCACATGGATAGTCTCTGATGCTTCGTGCTGTGCCACCAACCTGGAGGTGTGGGTATCTTTGACAAATATTGATACTCCCCCTCCTTTTGTGGTTCGGTCCAAGTTTTGGGGCCGAAAAGCATGGTATGAGGTATAATCTGGTAGTGCTGGGGTGCTCTCGGGAGCCTTGAACCAGGTTTCTGTTACTGCACAGATATCGATGTTCCCCATGCTAAGGAGAGTTTTGAGTGTGTGCATCTTGAGGTTTAGACTTCTGGTGTTGAGTAGCATTACTCTTAGTTTCTTATCCCTTGTGATACCTATGGAGGTGGATTTGTCTTTTGAGCCTTGCCTAAAAAAGGCACTATGAGTGTGGCAAGAGCCTTTGCCAATATCCGAAAGCCCAGGGATTACAGGTGCAAGCCGTCCCTAGCCAAGCATCGTGGCCTGTCGAGCATGTTATCCCAGGCTGACAGGCATTGGATCCCCTTTGAATGACACCAATACTTAAGCCAGTTGTTGAAATTGATCATCTTGTCTTTATATTGTGGCATCATTCGTGGTGAGGGTAAGATGCTACTCAAGGTCAGGGTCATACCGGCCTGGGCTACATGCTCAGAGTGCTCCTCTATGTCTCTTTTCATGTAGTCCAGGGAGGTATGTCTCAGGTCATTCACACCAGAATGGACAATGACTGAGTCATGTTTGTACTTGCCTTGGAGTGACCTGAGTGCTTGTGTTATGTGGCGAATCCTAGCGCCCGACAGGCAGCTCACCGTGACCTTCTCCTTGTTCAGCCTGTTGAGCGAGACGTCATTGTGCCTGATGATAGAGTCACCTATTACAAGTGTATCAGTTGTGTTGTTTAGCCTTAAGGGCTGTGACTGTTCGGCACACTGGCTTTGTGAGCTATGTGTTGCACGTGTTTTGTTTTGGGGTAGCAGTTGCTTGGGTGTCTGCTTTGGAGGTCTTTGCTGCTAAGGCAGATTTTTATTTAGAGCCTCCGAGCATGTTTTTGTGTGTTTATCTGTTTGGTTTGCTGTTGTGGTAGGTCTGTGTGAGACTGGAATTGTAGTGAGTGTGGTTTCCTTCTCCTCCTGACTGGTTACGCCTGTACTGAGTTGAGAGAGCTTAGCTCTTGGCTATATGGTTGCATCTCTCACATGTATTGGAATTTGTTGGGAGGAGGAGAGTGTTGTCTGTGTACATGAGGCAGTTGTAACATTGCCTCAAGATTCCCAGATTCACCAGCTGGACCGGAGAGGAGATTGACAACTGACCTTTGGACATGCTAGAATAGTATTGGGAATTCCTTTATAATTGAAAAAAGGGCCAGTGGGGAACAAGGTACTCAAGGGGAGTTTGTGAGGGTGTAGTGCTTTTAATTTTTTAGTGCTGACTTATATAATTGCTTTAGTGAGCAAGTGCCAGGCTTTAGAGTAGGAATAGGGTGTTTATTATGATAACTAGATCAGTTCTAAGGGAAAAAGTGAAGAGCAGACTTTGTGGAGCCGAGAATGGTTTAAACCCAATTAAGCGGAGCTGCCCGATGCTGCGCTATGTGCAAAATTGCGCAAAGCCGCGCCAAAGCGGGTTTTATACAGGGGGACTTGAAAGAGCTAGAAATTGGCCGAAAACGGACAGTAGACTACCAGATTCTTGTGCTGGGAACACTCCTCCAGGGATAGATAGGCTGCTCTAAGCTCCCCACTGCCACTGGTGAACAAAGAAGCCTCCCTTTACCCAAGAAAGGAAATGGGCAACAAAGGAACTTTCCAAAAGTCCAGAATACAGCAAAGCCTGTATTTGGACTACTCTAGGTCAGGAAAAATGGGAAACAAGAATAATTTTTTTGTTTTTTTTTCTTTTTTGCAACAAACAGCAGGAAAATGCAGTAAATATTTAACACCGGCTAGAGCACTTGAGTGTGTAGCCTCAACAGGTAAATGCAACAAACAGGACAAACTTTAAAAGTGCAGGTGCAAAAACAACTTTAAACAGTTTAAAACAGTTCAAGAAGCAGAAATACTTGCAGTTTAGCTAGATCGGACAGTCACCCAGGTAGTAGCAGGAAAAAAAAAAACACTTTTTTCAGGTTAGCAGTCACTTTTTTAGCCTCTCTGCTGCTAGCACCACTCTGCAGGACCACGAGGAGCTTGGCTGAGTAGTAAGAGCTTGGCTGAATAGTAACAAGCGGAAAAACCGCGCCAAAGCGGGTTTTATACAGGGGGACTTGAAAGAGCTAAAAATTGTCCCAAAACGGCCAATAGACTATCAGATTCTTGTGCTGGAAACACTCCACCAGGGATAGATAGGCTGCTCTAAGCTCCCCACTGCCACTGGTGAACAAAGAAGCCTCCCTTTATCCAAGAAAGGAAATGGGCAACACAGGAACTTTCCAAAAGTCCAGAATACAGAAAAGCCTGTATTTGGACTATTCCAGGTCAGGAAAGACCGAAAAAAAGGATAATTTTTTTGTTTTTTTTTCTTTTTTGCAACAAACATCAGGAAAATGCAATAAATATGTAACACAGGCTAGCGCACTTGAGTGTGTAGCCTCAACAGGTAAATGCAACAAACAGGACAAACTTTAAATTACAAGCGCAAAAGCGCGCTAAAGCTGGCTTTAAAGCAGGGGGTTAGAAAGAGATAGGAAATGGTCCAAAACGGCCAATAAGCTACAAGTCACTGGGCTGGAACCACTCCTCAAGGGACAGATAGGCTGCTCAGAGCTCCCCACTCTCACTGGTGAACAAAGAAGCTTCCTCCTATTCAAATAAGGATATGGGCAACACAGGAACTATGACACAGCCCAGAGATCAGCAATACCTGAAGACTGGACTGTTCTAGTTCAGTAGAGGTGGGAAACAAGGATATTTTTTTTTTTTTTTTTTTTTTTTACAAAGTAGCAGAAATTAGATACAGAAACACAGTAAATGCTTTCATTCGGCTAGCGCACTTGAGTGTGTAGCCTACCAGTTAAACTAAGCAAAAACAAACTTTAAAAGTGCAAAAAAACTCAGAAATACAGGCAGGAATGCAATAAAACAACTTTGCAGAGCTTATTTAGTTAAAGAAACAGAGAAGTCTATATATACAGAAAAGCAGCTAAAACACACAAACACTTCAGATGCAGTGCAACCTAGAGCACTTGAGCTGTAGCAATATTAAGGCAATTACAGTTATAATAAATGCTCTGAAATATACTCTATATTTCCAAAATGTTTGAAAAGCACAGTCAGAACACAAGGAGATTCAGGCAAAAAAAATGTTTTTTTTTTTTTTTGAAAGGGAAAAAGGAGAAACAGAAGGCCTTATCCAATGTTCTCTCTGTATTAGATAGAATGAGCTAATGACACTAGACTGGGAGAAGTGTCACAGATCAGATTTACAGTATGCAGTTTGCAACTGCAAAGCCACCAAGTATAACTGCAAGACACCAACTGGAATGGGGGGTGGGGACAAAAACAATAGCCTACAGACAGTAAGCACTAGAGAAAGCCACAAATGAAAGTTTATGTCCATTAAGAAGACATTGAGTCTTGGGTGTTTGTTTAAGTAGTTTACTGTATACAAATACATCCGGATGGATGGCAGGAACATTAAACTTAAATGAACTATGTAACTAATTGACTGACTACATACTTGCATGCTCACACTCTGGCTGCTCACTACAAAATGGCAGTCTTGCTTGCACATGCTCAGTACTTATATGCATGTGTTGACTCACTGGAAAGCTTCTTTAAGGTATATCACTCAGTCTGATCTACACCTTTCTACATGGAAAACATTTCATAGCTCATTAAGTGATGCTGTCATTACTTAATGATACACTGTTTACATTTAGAATATTTGTTGATTATTTGTATACCTCTCTTTACTATGTTCATTATGTAATGTTGGAATTTTGCTGGAGATTGTCTCTCCAGGCGTTCACTGATAAGGGGTGTGTTTCTGCCCAGTCAGACTATCCTGGTATACAAATCCAAAAATAAATAATACAAATAGAAAAATATTAATAAATTGGGTGTGCTAATTGAAAAGCTACTAGCTAAAAAAGAAATGTTTAAAACTAAACAAAACAACCTAAGCCTGTAGTGCAGAACATGCACATGTCTGTGAACAAAGCAAAACTAACAGAAACAGAAGTAGTATGCTTTATATGTGGCAAGAAGGGATGGGTGAATACTTATTGATAAAGAACTTTGCATCTGAAAACATAAAACAAGTATTAAAAGAAAAGTGGACATATGTGTTCATGTAGCCAGGAAAAACTATTCTGTACCATGAAAGTTCAGGCATATTTTTCGAAGTGTCACATCAGGCTGATATGGCCAAAACATGTGCCTTTCTTGAAGTGTATGTTAGGCAAGAACTGAGCAAGTTACACAGTTAGTAAAGAACCCGGGGTGCATCTACTTGAGATGGGTCCTGTCCTCTATTTTGGCACCAAAGAGAAAATCTTTTCCATTTGGGTAAGATTTCCTTTTAGCAGGTTTCTTTGCCTCCTTCAATATATCTTGTACATCTTCAGGAAAAAAGTTGCATAGATAGAGAGAAAGGGACACCTATATTTAGAACTTTTGTGACCAGCCAGATAAGGTCTTTTTCACAATGTTGAGTCCTAGCACCTGGACAGATAAAGGGTGACAATGTTGCACCCAAACACACTTAACTATTGGATCTTTCTCATGTGAAGCCTAGCATGAGAATAGTCTGTGATAAAGGAGCAGGGATGACTTGTTTATGTTCAGGGTGAAGCCTAGATTGTAAAAAAGATTAATTGTGAACCATACAGCTTTTAAGGTTTCCTGAATGGTAGAAGCTGAGATCAGACAATTGTCCATGTAAGAAAAGATGTGTGTGCCTTGAAGTCTGCATTAAGTTGTTCAGTAAAGGCTGTTGGAGCAGTAGAAAGTCCAAAGGGCAAATACATAAACTGATAATGCAATCCCATGACAAAGAATCTTGAAAAGGATGTATGTTTCTTATGAATAGATTGCACAAGTAAGCATCTTTTAGATATAGAGTGCAGGAAGAGAAGAATGAAGACTGAATTGCATTAAATAGACTGGAGCAAAATTGAACCAATCTTTATCTGCTTTTTGATTGGAGTGGCAGGTGCAGAAAAGTGTTTTGTTTTCTGAATATGTTTTCTAGGAGTGTACCCCCTCACAAAGACCTTCACATATTTCTAGGTCTAAAGTTAACAATAAATTCTCTTTCGGCTTTTCCCAGTTAGGGGTTGCCACAGCGGAACTCAGGTCCGCTAATGATTGGCAGTGAATTTTTACAGTGTCGAGTTGCCAGCCCGGCGCCCAACCTTCAAAGAAGGCACACCTACACACGCTCGCCCCTACCTGCATGTCTTTAAATTCACTTGACTGTAGGGAGGACATGCAGACTCTGCACAGAAGGCACTCCAGTCGAAAATCGAACCGGAGAACCTCTTGCTGTGAGGCAACAATGCTAACTGCTGCACCACCGTCCTAAAGTTAACAATACGTTTGCTTTTTATTTTTCAGGTTTTTCCTGAAAGACTTCCATTTGAAGTGTGTATTTTATCCTTATTTTGTATCTACAACCCATTTTTGTTCAATTTGTAGGCTATATACAGGCATCTGCTGTTTGTTTTAGCTATTTAGTTTCATTTTTTGTTTTTCAAGATAGTCAGCAACTGTAAAGGATCATACCAAAATTGAGTATTACCTTGAGTTCTGTGGAAATACGTTTTTAAAATTCACGTGTGTGCTTTCTGCTTGAGCTGCACAAATCAGACAGGCACCTCGCTACCTCATTACATATTCATGGAATATTGTCCCATAGACTTCTGATGTAACTGTAAATTGACCAGTTGGCTTTACTTGTTATGGGATCCAGAATAGCCATGTCATCATGAGTTTTACATACCTTGGGACTTGATTGAGGGTTGCATGGCATCAACCTGAAAGCCATGAAAGAGTCTGTCTAGTGATGGGACTTGGTAATGTCACATATATACAACCTAACATATCCCACCATTAGCATCTTAACCCAGTGTCTGGGAACACAACCATGATGGTTGGATGTATTCTAGTTTTGGGAACATGTATGGGACCCAGTCAACTCATGACCTGACCCGTGTAGCAACACAGCATCAATAAGGACACATAACCTTATCAATGCACTGGATTTGCTATATTTTATTTTTGCAGTGGCATTAGGACCTTCTCATTGCACTGGATTTCCTATCTTTTGTTCTTTGTAGTGGCATTAGGACCTTCTCATTGCACTGGATTTGCTATCTTTTGTTCTTTGCAGTGGCATTAGGATATAGATCTCTTGGTCCCTCCCACCATCAGGATAAGTGCAGTCAGTTTTGGAAAACTTTCTCCAGGATCTTAAGGTACAGCTGTTTGAATTCATGCATATTCCTGGTGAATTTTATAAATTCTTAAGTAATGCACAAAGCCCTAGTCCTCACCAGTTTGTACCAGTGATACAGAATCCATTCTAAATGTCTGCCTTTATTTCTTTCTTCAGTCGCACATGATGTTGAATATTGATGTAATTACAATAACTGTGTGGTTGCCACCTATCTCTCATGGTATCTGACCGTGGTTGTCTGTCTTGCATGTGGCATCCTTTCTAACAAGTTCCCGTTTTTCAATTACTCAAGGGTATAAAAGAACTCTGTTATTCAGTATAGTTGCAGCTATATCTTTAATATCATTTCATCATCAGACTTCCATTCATCATCGTCATCATCAGCACCTTTTTCCCATTTTTCTACATAGGGTTGGGGTGCTGTGTCACCTATCATCATCGCTCTTGATTCATTGCCATTCTTCTACCTTCTTCAACACTCATGCCCGACTGTCATGGGTCTTCTCTCACACAATCCATCCATATTCTTGCTGGATGTCCTTGTTTCCTCTTGTCTTCTTCCTGTCTGTCCCAAATCTCCTTCACCAGATTGCCTTCTGCTTTCCTGCACAGGTGCCCAAACCACTGTAATCTGTTCTCTTTGATCCTCTCTGCAACTGGAACTACCGTGGCTTCTGCTCTGATGTCCTCATTTCTTTGTTTGTCCCACAGTCTATATCCTACCACCCTTCTCAGGCACTTAATTTCCATCATCTCTAGCTTCTTCAGCTGTTCTGCCTTTACTGCCCAGGTTTCTGTACCATACAGTAGTACTGGTCACACCACTGTTACTACATCTTGCTTTTCAGCTTATTTGGCATTCTTTTGTCATAGACTACACCTGTGCCAGTTGGATGGAGCTCCTCAGATTCTAACTTTGACTTCCTTATTCAGCCTTCCCTTTTCCTCAACCATCCCTCCAAGATAATTGAAGCTGTTAACCTATTCCATTGTCTTCCCTTCTATCTCAGTTTTCCTCTTCATATGATTTCCCTCAATTGCTGTCATTACAGCTGTCTTATCTGTACTAAGTTTCATCCCACGTGCCTTCAGTGTTGCATTCCATTCACGTATCCTTTGCTGAAGTTCTTGGTCAGAGTCTGCCTGTAAAGTCACATTGTCTACAGACAGCAACGTTGTTGATCTGTCCTGTCTGACCTGTTTGCTAATGTAGTCCATTACCAGTATAAACAGCAGTGGGCTCAGAGCTGATCCCGGATGCACATCCACTCCCACTGGGAGCCCCTCTGTGAAACCAAACATTGTTGTAGTTGAGCTATTGGGTCCTTTTACATAGCCTAGACTAATTCTACCAAAGTTTCTGGGACTTCGAACCACTACAGAACTACCCAGATCAGCTTTCTTGGGACCTTGTCACATACTTTCTCCAAGACTAGGAATGCCCCCTTATAATCTTTCCTCATTTCATCTTCTCAGCTATCTTGTCTCACTGCAGACACTGAGTCAAGTTGTGCTGCATCCTCTTCTGAATCCAAACTGCTCATCTCTCATTTCACTTTCTGCTGCTTCAAGTATTTATTTATCAATCACCCTCTACAGACCTTTCATGCAGTGTGACAGGAGCTTTATACCTCTGTACTGCCCACAGTTTCCCTTTTGCTCATGTATAATGGCACTAGTTTGCTTATTCTGGGATACGGGTTTCTTTCCATACCGCAGTGAGTACCCCCAGGGACCACTTCCCCCTGTGTCACTCAACATCTTGATCATATCTGCTGTGACCTCATCTGAGCCTGCTGCCTTTTCTGGTGTCATTTTACTTAGTTCTGTTCTTACTTCTATTGTGGGCTCCTCCTCTTCTATTAATGTACTCTGTGTCTGGGGCAGTACAGCTTCTGTGGGGTTTTCATCATTCTGAAGTTGCTGGAAATACTCCTTCCATCTGCCTTTGAAGTTCTGTGAACTGGTGGGCAGGTTGTTCATGGCATCCCTTATGAAGGGTGTCTGACTCTCATCATTATCTTTCTGTCTTTGTCTTGCAACTTGATATATTTACTTTGTGTCATCTACTGAGTCACTTTCCAGAAACTGGTAGATTATCTCTGATGCCTTGTTTGCTAGTGCAACTCCACGTTTAGCCTCTTTGTTAGCCATCCAGTATTCCTTCTTAGCGTGATCAATATTTTCTTTCTCCCACTTTTTCCTACAGTCCTTTCTTTTGATGATTCCTAAACTTCTGCATTCCTCCACCAGTTTTCTGTATGTGTCTTTATTTCCATACCTAACTCAGCCACATATCTCTTCTATAGTCCTCAGAAATGTTGTTTTGAGGCACTTCCATTCTTCTTCAAGTTCACGTATTTTCTCTTCTTCCTGTGGTACTAGAGCCATAAGTAATTTCTTGAATCCCTGTGCTTTCTCTCCACTCACCTTCCAGGTCTTCAGCCTAGTATCTGTTGACCTTAGAGCCTTCTCTGACAACTGCCTCCAACTGATTGTAGAAAACAGTGGTTTATGCTGTGGGGCAACTGTTCCACTGGTGATGACTTTGCAATCAATGATTCTACCCCAGTGCCCTTTTTGTATTAGGAGGAAGTCTACCCGAGTTCCATGTTGGCCACTCTTGTATGTGATCCTGTAACTCTCTCTCTTTCTGAAATATTATTTGGCCACCATCAACCTATTGAACACACGGAAGTCTAGAATGGCATCTTGTTTATTCCTGTTGTCCCTGTGGATCCAGGCTGTCCTCATATCCTGTTCTTTCTATCCCAATGTGTGCGTTCACCTCACCCATTATCAACACCAATTCCCATTGTCCTGCTTTGTCTAGTAGGTCCTGCAACTGCTGTCTGAATGCACTCTTTTCCTCACTATCACAACCCTGCTGTGGGTCATAGACTGAGGTTATGAATACTGCAGTATCATTACACTGGAATCTGATTGCCATGAGTCTGTTACTAATCCTGATGACATCCGGCACTATCACAAACCTGCTGTGGGTCATAGGCTGAGATTATGAATACTGCATTATCATTATACTGCAGTCTGACTGCCATGAGTCTGTAAGTAATTCTGATGACATCCTTCCCTATCACAAACCTGCTGTGGGTCATAGGCTGAGGTTATGAATACTGCAGTATCATTACACTGGAATCTGATTGCCATGAGTCTGTTACTAATCCTGATGACATCCGGCACTATCACAAACCTGCTGTGGGTCATAGGCTGAGATTATGAATACTGCATTATCATTACACTGGAGTCTGATTGATAATGAGTCTGTCACTAATACTGATGACATCCCTCACTATCACAACCCTGCTGTAAGGCACAGGCTGTGATTTATAAATACTGCAGTATCATTACCCTGGAGTCTGATTGCCATGAGTCTGTCACTAATACTGATGACATCCCTCACTATCACAACCCTGCTGTGGGTCATAGGCTGAGGTTATGAATACTGCAGTATCATTACACTGGAGTCTGATTGCCATGAGACTGTAAGTAATTCTGATGACATCCCTCATTGTCTTCTGAAGCCTCTCTCACCACAATTCCCACACGATTTCTAGCCTGTCCTCCTCCTGAGTAGTAGATTTTGGATCCCAGGCCAAGTAATTTTGCTGCACTGCCCTTCCATCTTCTCTTATCGATGCATAGGCTGTCCAGCCTTTTCCTTACCATCATTTTATCCACTTCCAAGCTGCATCCTGTCAGTGAACCTACACTGAGTGTAGCAATTCTTAGTTCATGTTTGGTATTTGATTGATTTTACATCCAGCTTTTTGCTTAACAGAGCTTTTGACCCAGGACTGCTGGGCATTATGGCAGGCACACACTGGCTAATAGGGCACATACATCCCTCCACCTTTAGCATGGGTCCCTGGCATAGGCCAGAGAAGGCCGGGTCCTCAACCCACTTATCACAGGAAAATACCAATGCCCTTTTTTGGCAACCTTAGTCAACATGGCAGTCATCTGGAGCCAATTTTTATACCAACAAGTGGCCCCAACATAGTGCCCAATCTGTGATCTGTGTTTTCCTATCTTAAGGATACCACGTACCGCAGTTGACACCCAAAGCAGTTGATCTGTATGACTCTTCTCCTTATAGGCATAATCTAGAATCTGTGCTGTTGCCCACAACTCCATTCTTGGGTGAGTTTGAGGTGCAAACACTCAGCACAACTTTGGGATGTGGTAGCAACCCCACAGAAACACAGGGAGAACATACAAACTCCAGACAGGCATTGACTGGAGATCTGAACCTTATACCTTCTACATGAAAGGCAAAAACCTTAATCATTACACAAGCTTTACAAGATTACTCTTAGGAGAGCAAGTGCTTGTAACATATAATTTTGTCTGCAGACTGCCATTGGTTGTAATGTATCATTTCTTCTACACAGTGCCATTGTTTGTAACATACTTAGATATAACTGAAAGGTCCCCATCATACACAATATAACATCACGTTAAATGACACCAGCATTCCTGCAAGGAATGACTTTCTTTTCACTGCGACATGAGCTTTCAGACTGCTGTATTCTTAGGTTCTTAGCTAATTACTAGGCTAGTTGCCCGTGTGGGCCATTTTAAGCATAGCCATTTCCCTCCCAAAGGTGAGAGTCAAGTCTAACTTTTGTCTGCTTGGCAAATACCTTAACCATTATAACAGTCCGTAATGCCAGTCATATTGTAGTTAATTTGTCTTCTAATTTATTGTACATATTTAAAGTCAGTAATTCTTTTGAAAAATTGTCTCAGATCCCTGCCTTTCATTAATAAACGTGAGGGGAAAACAGAACTATCCATTTTTCTTCCTGGACGACTTATTTTCTGTTTAACACTGTAATTGTGTCTCCTCTGTTTTTGGTGTGAAGCTAGTGATGTCCCATTGTAACTTGTTTCATATCCTTTCAGGCACCTGAGACATTTGATGATATTGCTGTCACATTTACGAAAGAGGAATGGAGGATATTAACCAAAAATGAGAAGCAACTTCACAAGGAAGTAATGACTCAGAATTATGAAAACATGGTGTCATTAGGTAAGGACTAAAAAAAAGTTAACATCTTAGAAGCTACATTCTGAGATAGATATATTTTTGTCTTGAAAATGAAAGGCAGTACCAAAGTACAGTCACGAAAAATGTTAATATATTTTTATCCTGCTTACTTAACTTTTAAGTTGCACATTATATCCATCCATCCTTGACTTCTGCTCCCATTTTTTGCACATGGGGTGTCACTTTAACAATGACAATCATCTATACCCAAGGTTTACACCACTGGGTGGCTAGCCCTGCCACAGCAGTTCATCTGAACCACAGACTTGCACAGAGACTCACACCTAGGACCAATTTAGAGTTTCCAATCCACCTGCTGCATGTCTTTGGAGTGTGTGAAGAAACCAGAGCAAACCCACACAAACACAAGGAGGGCATGCAGACTTTGCACAGAAAGCACTCCAGCTGAGAATTGAACCATGGAATCTCTGGCTGTGAGGTGACAACACTATCTGCTGTACTACTGTGTCAGCCAAATATGTGTTAGCTAATTGTATACTTTAACCTACCTTGGTCTTCCCCAAGACAGTTTCCTCCTTGTAACTTTGTAAAGATTCAGTGTCAAAGTAAATTAAAAATACAGTTTTTCTATATACCATGTCCTGGAAGCAGGGTACAAGCTTGGATAATGTTTAATTTGATTTTTCATTAAAAATTCTTATTAGTAATTGGATGAATATTTTCAGTGTTGTAAACCTCCTGTGTTGGTTTTCATTCTCCTGTTCATTGCATCCTTAGATCAAAGTACCCATTTCTTGTTCACTTGCTCTCCTAAGAGTCTCATCCAACTCAGAGTGACCCTGCTAACAGTCACTGCTACCAGCAGAGTTTTCAAGGCAAATGGGGGAAATGGAAGTAAGTTGCCATTTTTGTTTTTGTCATAGTAGACATGCATACACTCATACCTACATGTTCAGACCTCAAAATGATTGTGAAAAAAACAAAGGTGGAGGTGTATTCATCTGCATTAAAGCCAAGTACACCTCAAGACTGGTCAAACAGTATGACTGTCTCAAACTACTCCATGTCCAACTAACTGTAGGCAAAATACCCCACCACATAATTGTCAGCTATGTCCCCCACCGTAAAACAAAAAAATCACACCACCAACCTGGACTTATTGAAATCACTGCCCATACAGCTCAACACCTTAGTCATGGGTGATTTCAACTATCCTTCCATCAGCTGGGTGACATACACTAGTACAAACACGCTCACCCAGAGGTTCCGGGACTTCGTCAGTTCAAATGCTCTTGAACAGATAGTCTGCAACCCCACAAGGGGCTCAGATGTGCTAGACCTAGTTCTCACCAACATAGGGAGTCACTGCACTACTCCCCCTGTGTGATGCCATAAAACTGTCTCATTCAATGTAACCGTTGGACCTGACACCCCCACATGTGCTAAAAACTAAAAAAACTTTTCCAAAGCAAACTACAGACTACTGAGTGATGGTATCAAAAGTTTTATACCCCCCGCATTCACCGATGACAATGACTTCTGTGCAGAGGTGTATTCAGATGCCCTGTACAAGCACTTAAGCAACTGCATAGACTCGACTGTACCTGACCGGATGAAAACCAGCTCCTCCTGAAAAAACAAGGCACCCTGGCGGACCTCAAGTATAAACTGGTTATATAACAAAAGAAAGGAACTGATGTCTAAGAATAAAAGAGAACTGACTCAGCAGAGGAAGAATTCCCTCTGCATCTTGAACAAGCAAATCAGAAATCATGTAAAATCCACTAAAGCTAATTATGAAACTAAAAATAGCATCCTAAGGATAATCATAAGAGATCCTTTAACTACATTCAAAATCTAAAAGGGAATGTCCAGCTGTGTGCCAGACTGGTAGTAGATCGTAGTCTCTCCTTTGATAATCACATCGCCACAGTAGTCAGGAAATCCTTCTATGTGGCACACCTCATCACAAAGGGTTTCTCATCCAGGAAAAAAGAGGTAATTGTTCCCCTCTACTCATCACTCATTAGACCCATTATAGAGTACAACACCCCTTTTGGTATGTACCTCACAAGACATCTAACTCAACTGGAAAGGCCGCAGAAATACCTCACAAAGAGGATTACCGGCCTCAAACAGATGCCCTACGCAGACCGTCTCAAACAACTCCAGCTTTACTCCGTCGCATATCGCCTACTCAGAGGCGATCTCTGCCTAACATACAAAGCTGTGTCAAACCCAGAGCTGTTGGATATGCTCCATTTAAAGAAATCCCAATCCCTCCGAGCTACACGGTCTAGGGACCTAAACCTTGTCACCACAATAAACAGAACATGCTGGAGGAATAGATTTCTGTCCCAGAGACTTCCCATACTCTGGAACAAACTACCTATCTATATAAAACAAAGCTCCTCATTAGCACTCTTCAAGAAAAATCTTGTTGATTGGATGAGAGATAGGAAATTCACCCTGGGGATCACTTCTGTGGCTCTGCTTGACAGGGGTACAGGAAAATAATTTTCTTGTGTGGCAAAAGCTAGGGTACCTTTTGGCTAGGCTTATATAGGCTCTAGGGCCAATAGTCTAGTACCTACCTATGAACCTATGAACCACTCATACTGCCCTGGAGGAAACTGCCAAATTACTAGCTGACAGATTTGGTGCAAACTTCACCCCCTATCCCCACCAGCCATTACCAAAGCATACCCGACACCAGTTTTTTTTGCCTAGTATCTCTAGTGATCAGATCATCTCTGATTTTTAAGGCCAAACACATTGCCTCAGTGGGAGCAGATGACATTCCAGGATGCTTGTTAAGCAATCTAAAACTGGACCTTGCAGACCCACTTAGCACTATCTTTAGCCGTAGCCTGTGAACTGGTTTTGTTCCAGTGGAGTGGGGAACAACAACAGTGATTACCTTGGACAAAGGGGGGCCATCAACTGACTCTGGAAACTACAGACCCATAAATCTAACCAGTCTTATCTGCAAGACCATGGAAAGAATCATCATGGACCTTATCAGTAAGGACATAGGCGATGTTCATACTCTAGACCCAACCCAATTTAACTTCGTTAAGAGTAGATTATGCTTATTAAACCTAGTAGACTTCTTCAAGAAAGTCACCAAAGCTGTGGATGAAAGTAAAACAGTGCATACCACCTATCCTGACCTGGCCAAGGTTTTTGACACAATCTCTCATGACGGTATCATTGAGAAACTCTCCCAGCTGGAGAATAACCCTTACGTCACTAAATGAGTAGCCAACTGGCTCACCAACAGAACACATACTGCCAAAGTTGGAGACTCAACCTCTACCAGTAGACCTTTCACCAGTGGAGTACCACAAGGATCTGTGCTAGGCCCTTTACTGTTCGGAATCTATTTCTTGGAAATCCAGGCTAAAGTAGATGGCCTTTGGCTTACCAGGTTTCCTGATGATTGCAAACTGGGTGCAGTCATTGAGTCCCCCAACAATGTTAACATATTACAGGAAGGGCTAACACAGACAAATGATTGGTGCCAAAACCATGGTCTTAAAACTAAATGCAAAAAAGTGCATTATTATGTCCTTTGGCAAAGTGGAATTCCCCACTAATTACAGTATTGACAACACCCCCAAGCTCAAACCCAGTGGTGCAAGACCTGGGAACACAGGTAGATAGCAATCTGAACTTCAGCCACCAAGTTTCCACAGTGGTAAGAAAAGCCTTCTATGTTTCACACCTCATAAGTAAGGGCATTGCATCCAGGTCTAAGGACATAATAACCCCACTGTACTTGACCCCCATCAGGCCACTAATAGAGTACAATGCTCCCATTTGCATGTGCCTCATCAGACACCTTCAACAGCTGGATAGACCACAATGGTTTCTCACTAGGAAAATACAGGGCCTCCAAACCCTGATGTCTATGGATAGACTGAAAGCCCTGTCACTGTACTCTGTATTGCATAGACTGCTGAGAGGTTACTTGTGGCTGGCCTACAGGGCAGTCTCCGACCCTGCCTTGATGGAAATGCTGCACAACTGCAAATCTAATGGCATAATAGTCACTCACTTTAGGGATCTAAACCTAGCCTGTGACATTAACAGAACATACTGGAGAGAAAGATATATCTCCCAGAGACTGCCACTCCTCTGTAATAATCTTCCAGTTCATGTGAAGTAGAGCTTCTCACTGACCCTATTCAAGCACAACACAGACAAATGGATGCAAGACTGCAAATTAACCCAGGGGTGGCACCCACGTCTCTCACAGACAGGGGTAGTCAGTGTTGACCATAGACTCACTCTGTAAATTACATCCACCTAATAAGGACAATTAGGGCAAAAGGATTAACATGGCTAGGCTTGTAAGTGCTGTAGGGCAGCTAGCCTAGTAACCCCCTATGAACCTGTAATTAAAGTGAAGAATAATACTGCATGTTAGCAGTGTACCATGTATGATATATCGACTGTGTTAGCCATAACACAGCAATCTGCGTGATAAGCTATGTGTGTAATAATACTGCATGTTAGCAGTGTACCATGTGTGATATATAGACTGTTAGCCATAACACAGCAATCTGCATGATAAGCTACGTGTGCAGTAATACTGCATGTTAGCAGTGTACCATATATGATATATAGACTGTGTTAGCCATAACACAGCAATCTGCGTGATAAGCTATGTGTGCAATAATATTGCATGTTAGCAGTGTACCATGTATGATATATAGACTGCGTTAGTCATAACAGCAACCTGCGTGATAAGCTATGTGTGCAATAATACTGCATGTTAGCAGTGTACCATGTATGATATATAGACTGTGTTAGCCATAACACAACAATGTGCGTGATAAGCTGTGTGTGTAATAATACTGCATTTTAGCAGTGTACCATGTGTGATATATAGACTGTGTTAGCCATAACACAGCTATCTGCGTGATAAGCTATGTGTGTAATAATACTGCATGTTTGCAGTGTACCATGTGTGATATATAGACGGTGTTAGCCATAACACAGCAATCTGCGGTGTAAGCTATGTGTGCAATAATACTGCATGTTAGCACTGTACCATGTATGATATATTGACTGTGTTAGCCATAACACAGCAATCTGCGTGATAAGCTATGTGTGCAATAATGCTGCATGTTAGCACTGTACCATGTATGATATCTAGACTGTTAGCCATAACACAGCAATCTGCGTGATAAGCTATGTGTGTAATAATACTGCATGATAGCAGTGTACCATGTATAATATATAGACTGTCTTAGCGATAACACAGCAATCTGTGCGATAAGCTATATCAGGTTTCATTTGCATCATCTGCAGTAGTAACGAAGAATTTGAATTTATCTTATTTTACATGTATCATACAGAGGGGAAGCACATTCAGATATCTTGCCTTGAACATCTGTTTTCACCTGTAGCATCAAATGTGATTGTTTTTTTTTTTCAACATTCGCTGCCCTACTGAAAAAAATCTTGTGTATCCTTCCTCAGTCATCAAGTTACATAGGTTACAATGGGAGGTTTACCATACTATCCTCAAAATATTGTATATAGCCACTACACTGTAGTTACAGGTAACTCCAAACAAAATCATGTTTGTTAAACAGAATATGTGAATAAGGCTCACTGTCCGGTTCGATTCTCAACTAGAGCATCTTCTGCATGGAGACATGCGTGAATGGGCATACCTTCGTTGAAGGTTGTGCATCAGGGCTGGTAACTCGGCATGTAAAAATCAACTACCAATCATTAGCGGACCGGAGTTCCGCTGTGGCGACCCCTAACCGGGAAAAGCTGAAAGACACAACAACATATGTGTAGCCCAGAGAAGATAGCCTCAGCCCATGGAGAAACTCAAGAAAATAGATTTACCAAGCAATGTTTGCATGAAACATTTGTGATGTGATGGAATTATTTACTATGCATATGCATGAGTAGATTTGTGTTATAATTTTAACAGCTAGGCTACTGGGCAACAATAAGCTAATTGTATTCTCGTATGTGTAAATAATTTTATATGTGCTAGCTGGTACAGTATACTCATGAAAACTAGACCTTTTTGTGTACTGCATGTTTCCACAATTATACATGTAGATTTTGTGAAAGGCAAGTTCTGTCTCCTGAACCTAATAAACTTCTTTCAAAAGCTTACAGGGGTTATGGAAAGTGGTCATTCTGTGTATTCTGTATTTCACCTGGCCAAGACTTCGGGCACTATCTCCCACGCTGGTATTATTGAAAAATTAGACAAGCTTGATATGACCTCCTGCATTGTCTACTGAATTGCAAACTGAATATCCAGCAGGTCCGTAGTTCTGACAGTTGTTAATTCCCTTTCGGAATGTAAATTTGTAACTAGTGGGTGCCACAAGAATCAGTTGTGAGCCTTCTCTTTGGCATTTATTTTGCAGGCATCCATGCCAATAGCACAGAAGGATGGTTGACTGCAAACTGAGCACTGTTATCCACTCATTCACCGATACAAAACAGCTCTAACAAGGGCTGGAATATGCACATACATGGTGTATCAGAAATGGCCTCAAACTAAATGAAGGAAAGCGTAGCATAGTAGTGATGGCAGAAAGGTTGTTCCCTCCAAATATGTTATAAATGGTACTCCTCTTCAAACAGATATAGTCATAAGAGACCAAGGTCATTTTGTGTGGGTAACTTTCTCATTTGATCATCATGTTGCCACCGCGATCAGGAAATCCTGCTATATATAGCTCAGTTAATTTTTATGGGAATATCTTCAAGATCCAAATAAGTCATTCTACCATCGTACTCCTCCCTTATCAGACCACTGTGCCCTCTTTGGTATGTACAAATCCAAGCATATCACTCAACTGGTAAAGCCCCAAAGTTTTTTAACCAAGTAAATTAAAGGTCTTAAATCCTTCAACTACCCAACAGATTAGCATGAACCTCCTTATACTCTGTACCCCACAGGTTGCTGCAAGATGACCTGGCTCTCACTTTTCAAGCCATGAAAGACCCAGACCAACATGACTTCTTATTTACTCACAAAACCAGTAGCTCTACAAACACATGCACTAAGGACCTAAATCTGCACCAACAGATAAACAAGATTCAATAGTGAGATGGATTCCTAAGTCATTGTATTCCAAAGAGACCAAAGAGAGATGAGTTCCTAAGTCAATGTATTCCAAAGTGAGAAAGGTTCGCAACTCAATATATTCCAAACAAAGATGGGTTCCTAATTCAGTGTGCTCCATGGTGAGAGATGGGTTTGTAATTCAATGTGTTCCGAAGAGAGATGGGTTTCTAATTCAATGTATTCTGAAGAGAGATGGGTTCCTAATTCAGTGTATTCTGAAAAGAGCTGGGTTCCTAATTCAATGTATTCCTAGCCTATAGACTGTTACCACTACAGTTCAAACAAACTACTACTTTGGCGACTTTTAAGGCTAGTCTTGATGACCAGATGGGTAGACACAAATTTACACCAGGGTTATCATGTACAGCCCTGTTGGGTTTAGGAGGTAAGCACTATTAAGTGTTTGAAAAGGGTGGCAAGAACATTTGTCTCCTTAAAGGTATAAATGGCTAAGCATCATATGGTGCCCGTAATCACTTGCCTAGTATATTCCTATGTAGCAAACAATGTTGCATCAAGTCCAGAGAAAAAATTATAAAGCTGTTAGATAATTCATATGTTTTGTAATGAGTATAGTAAAGAGCAGTGGCCCTTAGTAAAGAGAATTGGCCCTTAGTAAAGAGAATTGGCCCTTAAATGGATCCTTGGAGGGATCCCAGATGTGACTAGAAAATGGCCTGGGTATAGATTTGCCCTCAAAAGCTATTTGGATTCTCCCTTTTAGCCAGTTCATCAACTGAGTGAGGAAGGAATGCATAAACTACAGGTAAGGAGGATGTGCATAACAAGGACTATCAGGTAAGGAGGATGTGCATAACAAGGACTAAGGAGGATGTGCATAACAAGGACTATCAGGTAAGGAGGATGTGCATAACAAGGACTATAAAATTAAGTCACTCGATGTCAGCATAGTAGGGGAGAAGGAAGGCCACTAGTAAAGTGATAGATCATAGTATAATTGCCTGTGACATAATTGACATGTTAGTCAGGAAAAGCACTTGGTGGCTATTGACTGGATAGACTAGCGAAGAAAAGAGAGACATATTGACAACAAAATTCATATTGCTTTTTTTTTGGAGGGGTAAACTGACGTGATAGTTAATGCAGTTCCTGTCCACGAAACAGGACCCTAGTGCAGAAGCCTAACCTGTTCCTGTTAATTAACTTAATCTATATCTTACATACTATTAATTTCAGAAGAAGCATTCTACGACCAGTACTTTTCTAAGGGTGGGCAGGCAGAAGGGTAGGTTAGGTCTTGTTTGTGCCAACCTGATCCTAATAATCAGCTTATACTTTAGGTACTGACAGGGTTAATAAGAAACCTCTTAATGCCAAGTTTCTAAGCCACCATGGTGAAACTGGCTGCTAAATTCTGCCAAACCCAGGTAAAAAAAGATTTGTGCCCACAGTAATACTTTTGAGTGTTAGCTGGGCAGAGAGGGATGCATGTAACTGTGATAGCATAAAGTGGGTTCACAAGCTATGGGGCTATCAGATAGTGCTTACATGATTTAACAACAGGTTATTTACTGACTGACTGTATTGTTTTTGTGATCTGGAATCTGTTTGTTAAGCCTGTTTTTATTTCAGGTGACGGTATTACTTCACTGGCTGTCTTATGCAAATAAATTGAATTAGAAAAGTTACAATCAAGAAGCAACAACAGCAATAATGTGTTGAACTAGTAAGAGTAATTAAGGAGCATTCAGCAGAACAAATACAATACGGTTAAGAATAGTGTTTAAACACAGGTCTATATTAGATCATCAAAATGTTAGTGCTTCGAATGGTCTAATATCGAACCGAACACAGTGAATGCTGAAAATATCAAAGCTGCAGATAACCGAATTTTTTCCTAGGGAAGGAATTCGGTTGTCCGTTTCTGTGGCTTCGCTATTTTCAGCACTATGGTGGAAAGTTAAGGGTCGGGTTCAGGTAAGTGTGCAATTGTGTGGACTATAGGGTTACGGCGGGATATGTGAGTTAGGGTTAGGGCGCGGGTGAGGTGAGTGTGCGATAGTGATAGACTTTAGGGTTAGGGCGGCGTATGTGAGTTAGGGTTAGGGCACAGGTGAGGTGAGTGTGCAATAGTGACGGACCTTAGGGTTAGGGTTTGGGTTAAGGATAGTGGATAGATAGTACTGTATGTACAGTTTAGTGTAGGGTTAGATGTAGTATTTTAAGTGTATGTGTGTGGATTGCTGTTTTTTTGGTGTGCTTGTGTTGTGTGTGTGTTTCTCGGAACAGTGATTTTTTTCCCAGGGGAAAAAATTCACTGTTCTGAGCTTTCAATGTTTTTAGATTTCATGGTTAGAAGTTCGAGGTTGTTGTATTCGATGATGTGCTGTTTTGTTGAACTGATATAGACCCTTTAAACACATCTATGTATGTAAGTGCATCAGTTAAACACACATATACTGGGACAAAATGTTGCTGAGCAAAGTTGTCAGTTGCTGATCATAAAGGTATAGGTTCATAGGTAGGTACTAGGCTATCGGCCCAAGGGCCTACGTAAGCCTAGCTAGCAAGGTTCCATAGCTTACGCCACCCAAGAAAGTTATTTTCCAGTGCCACTGTCCAGCAGAGACAGAAAAGTGATCCCCTGGGTGTATTTCCTATTTCCCATCTACTCATTAAGATTTTTCTTTAAGAGTGCTAATGAAGAACTTTGCTTGACATAGATGGGTAGCTTGTTCCAGAGTATAGGAAGTCTCTGGGACAGGAATCTATCCCTCCAGCGTGTCCTGTTTATTGTGGTGACAAGGTTTAGGCCTCTATTGCGTGTAGCTTGGAGGGATTGGGATTTCTTTAGGTGAAGCATGTCCAACAGCTCTGGGTTTGACATAGCTTTATATGTTAGGCAGAGATCACCAGGTGAAGCATGTCCAACAGCTCTGGGTTTGACATAGCTTTATATGTTAGGCAGAGATCACCTCGGAGTAGGCAATATGCTATGGAGTAAAGCTGGAGTTTTTTGAGGTGGTCAGTGTAGGGCATTTGTTTGAGGTCAGTAATCCTCTTTGTGAGGTACTTCTGTGGCCTTTCCAGTTGCTGCAGATGTCTTGTGAGGTACATTCCAAAAGGGGCGTTGTACTCTGTAATGGGTCTAATGAGTGACGAGTAGAGGGGAACAATGACCTCTTTTTTCCTGGATGAGAACCCTTTTATGATGAGGTGTGCCACATAGAAGGACTTCCTGACTACTGTGGTGATGTGACTATCAAAAGAGAGACTACTGTCCACCTGGGTCCCAAGGTCTCTTATCACGCATTCGGTGTTAAGTAGATTGCTGTCTATGTGGTAGTTTCTGGGTACAGAGTTTTTACCAAAGGGGATGACACTGCACTTTTTGGCATTGAGCTTGAGGCCATGGCTCTGACACCAGGCATCTGTCTCAGTGAGGCCCTTCTGTAGGATGTCCACATCATTTGGGGACTTGACTATGGCTTCTAGTTTGCAGTTATCTGCAAACTTCATTAGCCAGAGGCCTTCTGTGTTAGCCTGTACTTCAGAGAAGTAGATACCAAACAGGAGAGGTCCCAGGATAGAACCCTGTGGTACTCCTATTTTACATGAGTAGAAACATTTTTATCTATAAAAATTTACATTAACAATTGACATTAAGTAAAACGTTTTAGAATGTTTTCTCATTACTGTCTCTCTCCTCTGCCTCCACATGTAGGATTTTCTACTGTTTTTTCAGCTTTTCCTCTGAAAATGTAAGCCTTGCTTCATTACTTAAGATAGAATGTTCATTCCATGGGTATGCCTGTGGAAGGAAATTCCTCTTTAAGTCAGGCCTACAGTGTTTCTTTTGCCTGGTGTTACCCATAACATGTATCATATTTGTCCTGAATTCACCAATATTACCCTTTAGTATCAACATCAAGAGCTTAAGCTTTTCTGATTGAACACTTGTCAGTAAAAGATTCCAGTGAACCTTCCGGTTCTTTAGTGGTGACATTCCTTAATCGGTGTCCTGCACTAGGTTTAAATAGTTGCCCCTGAGTTGACCTCGACTTATGGTGACTCCATAGGAAGACCCCATAGGGTTTTTGTGGTGTATTACAGAAGTAGATTGCCAAGCCTTTCTTCTATGCAGATACTGCTGCTGCCCAGCTGTTCCCCAGCCAGGTATTGAACCCATGTTTGCCAGTCAGTAATTCTGTACCTTAACCTCTGAGTTATCAGGCCGGGGTAGGTTTACCGTATCACTCATTGTATTGTTTTGATGACAACTTTTTTCCAGTAGTATTGATACTGGTGTATTTATATTTATTTTTTACAGAAAAGGTCTGACTGTGAATAAAATAACCCATTTTCAATAAAGGCCAGGGGAGAAAAGCTCCAGAAAAAATAAATACAATTGGTATACATTCCACACAAAATAAATATATATATATATATATATATATATATATATATATATATATATATATATATATATAAAATAATGAATGGCAGAAAAAAATAAATAAGGAACATTCAGCTGTTTTAAATGATTGTGCTAGTGTAACATGGAAAGAATGGTGGGGTTCATATCACTCCCAAATGCTGCATTGTCAGTTTTAGGACCATAAGGTCCAGTGGTGATGCTTCCTGCATTGGGTATCTTCTCGACAATGATGTTGTTGTTGTTGTTGACTCTATTGCTGTTGCTACTGATGGTGTTCTCTGAGCCAACGCCGGATGTGAGGTACTCATTGCTGATGTCAACACCAACCCTTTTGGTGACAAAGTGGGATAATGTAGGGGTTTGTAACCTAATTTAGCGAGATTGTCTATAGTGCCCAAGTGGGGTATTGTCAAAGGACTTGGCAAAGTTGAGGTGGGCAGTATGCACCATTTTGCCCTCATCCATTTGGTGACCTTTTTGAAGAAGTCCATCAAGCTGAGTAGGCATGACGTGTGCTTGTCAAACCCAAATTAAGTTGGATCCAATATTTGAAGGTTTCCTATGTCTTCATTTAACATTTACATGTTTTTTTATTTAATAACATTTGTTAACGGGAAAGTCTGTGTGGGCACCAGTGCCCTTTTCAGTGGAGGCCCATGAAGAAAAACTCCAAAGTAACAAATTTAATGCAATCAGTATTTGTAATCACAAATTTTATAATGCATTTTCAGTGACTACATATCATAGTGTTCAGTATAATAACATTTGTATTAATATTTACAAACATCAATATGCAAGCATTGTGTTGCGAATTTACAGATAAAAGAGTGATGTATAAGATAGGTAGGGGTAATTTAAGAAATACATTAGAATGAGGTATTAGAGGAAATAATTATGTTTAAATGTTAATAGTGAAATAGTGATGGAATAGTGATTTGGCTGTGATAATTAGAAGTAGGTATAGTAGTTTAAGTACTATAATAAAGTTAGGTATTAGAAGGGGATAAGCAGACTGAGTGATTTAGCACTTTAAAGGAAGGTATTAAAAAGTGGTTAAGGATGTTAGCAGACGATATGTCCCAGGTAAGGATCAGGGATGATGTCAGGAAGCAGAGATGAAGTCTTTTAGTAATGGCTTAAAAAGATGAAGGTATGAAATAGACCTGATTGATATAGGAATTTTATTCCAAGTTCTGGCTACATTATTGGAATAAAGCCTGACCCCAGTAACCCTTTCTGGTTTGTAGATGGTAAGCAGTTGTTTATCATCTCACCAAAAGAGAAGGCTTGGTAAATAGACCTGGAGCATGGAGCTAATTGCTGGGCAGGCAAATGGGGTATAAATGATTTTGTGGGTTAAGATGAGTTGGGTATAAGATAGGTGGTGAGGAGGTTTGAGCCAGTAAAGTGTTTTTAGTGCTAAACACTGGTGTGTCTGGTAAGGTTTATTTGCAAGCAAATCTTGCATCTTTGTTGTAGCTTTGTTCAAGTTTAGAATGAAGTGAGGCCTATAGGTTGGTCATGACAGGGGCTCCATATGGGAGAGAGGGTAAGAGGTAAGTGGTAGCTAGAGTTACCTTGGCAGAGTTTGAAAGGAATTTCTTTACTCTCTGAAGGGTACCTAGTTTTTGGTGGGTTTTCTTGATTCTGTTGTGGACAAGTAAACCAAATTTAAGATTGTCATCAATTGTTAAGTCAAGTAGTTTTGTATGTGAGGTAATTGAATCACGGTATTATATAAGGAAGAAATTTTAAAGAGTATATTTTTTCATGGGAATGGGATTTTGGAAAAAAAGTATTTTTTTTTTGTGATTTAGTAGCAGGTAATTATCCTGTGGTCAACTTTCAACAGAGTTAAAGGCTTCTTGAGTAATTCTCTGAAGAAGTATGAGGTTATAAGTGCATGCTAGGGTAGAATCATCAGAGGACACTTTCTGAGTGGATTCATGTAGATTCTTAATGAATATATTGAAAAGTAAAGGACTGAGACTGGAACCTTGTAGCATCCCAGTACTGACACGAAGGAAGGCAGAAAAGATGGAGAACCATAACATATCCATGATTACTCTTTCCATAACTTTGCATATTGGACTAGTCTGGCTTATGGGTCAGTAGTTCACTAGGGTCATGAATGGTCTGCCCTTGTGTAGCGGGATCACCATTGCAGTCCTTCATTTGTTCGGTATAAAGCCTGTTTGGAAGTTGTGGTTAAACAGTGATTCTGGTGGGCTCGATAGCTCATGGTTCATGCTATTAAGGCAGCATCCTCAAATATTTTGGGGCCCACTCGATACAGTGGTCCTGGTCTTGGAGAGTGCCTTGAGGAGCTGCTTCTTAGTGGTAGTTGGGGGGAGATGGTTGCGGACACTTCCTGGGGTGTATCACAGGGGAGTGGGGTGTAAATTAAAGCTAAATTTGATAGCTTGTAAATTAGCTATATATCCCAGCCCAATATAGATGCCACCATTTACAGTTAATTCACTGCATTATTGTGTGTTGCCTTTGAGGTTGCAGACAGAGCTAAGAAAGCCTGTAATTGTCCTTGGCCTGGGAGGTTACATTTGCCTTGGATTTTGCTTTGGTAGACTTTTTTAGCCCCTTGTTAAGATTGATGAGGGAGTTATTACTTTGTTGGGCATTGCTCCTCCTAGTTTTTCTCATGATTTTTTCCTTTTTCTATAATTTGTTGATGTTGGGATTCCACCAAGATGGCTTGTTTTTTGCATTCATTCTGCATTTTTTCTGGGTAGGTGTCTCTGTGCAGCTGCTAATGTGATTATACAGGGTTTCTGTGAAGTTTCTGCATTAGCAGCTGTGTTGTCCGGGATTGGGGAGCTTGAAATTTTTCCAGGGTGTCACTTAGGTTCATAGGTTAATAGATTAGTACTAAGCTAACTACCCTTGCAAGCCATTTTAAGAAGCATTAATTACCCCAGGAGAGATCAAACCCTGCACCTTGTATTTGTAAGGCAAACACCTTAACCATTAGGCCACCCTTCCAACCCACTTAATAGTAGGAACTTTGTCTTAGAATAATTCCTTAAAATTATACAGTATATGGTATTCAAGTGTGGGTGTGTGAAAACGCATGCATTTGTGTGCGTGTGCGTGTGTGTGTGTGTGTGTGTGTGTATGTTTGTCTCATCAAATATTGCATGCTCCAGAGGGACCATAAAAATTAATCTTTTTTTGAGCCCCATCACACCCCCTCCTAATTATATATACCAACTGCGAGATTGTGCAACAGAGGGTAAAGGGCAAATTTCCAGATCCCACTCTACCTCGATCTCACATGTGAAGCAGCTGTCAGGCTGAAAAACAAGGAAAGCAGAGCATTTGTTCTTAGAGACTGTAACCATACACATATACATGTGTGTATGTGTGTGTGTGTGTGTGTGTTTGCATATGTGTGTGTGTGTGTGTGTGTGTGTGTGTGTGTGTGTGTGTGTGTGTGTGTGTGTGTGTGTGTGTATATATATATATATATATATATATATATATATATATATATCGATAGATATATAAACTTAGTTTGAGTACATATTGTCTTCTGTAGAGTTAGTCATTGGTGTTGTAACTATGCAAGTCTATTGTTTAAAATGTATTGTTTTGAAGGTTTTGGTAAAATAGAATATAAATTAAGGTGTGGAGCTATGCCCCCCACACCTCCCAAAGTGGGGGGCTGTGCCCCCCAACTATATATACTAACTCCAGGATTGCACTACAGTGGGGAAAAGGGCATATACCTTTTACTTGCCTTACAGTACTCTACACATTGCCATATATACTAACTGCAGTTCAGTGAAATACGATTCAGTGAAATGAGTCTTCAGTAGTGTGGGTTTTCAGCGAAGTGGTCAGGGTGAAATGAAATTCAGTGAAATGAGATTCAAAGAAACAAAGTAGACCCTAATATATATATATGGTTTACAATCACATGTTCGTTTGTGTTTTAGACGAATGGAATATGTGCGAAAACCACTTGGCAGAACCAGTAGAGCAATCACCATAATGTCGAAGCTGACAAGAGTGAATGGCCACTGTTGTCAACTCCAACATTGTGGTGCAGATTGCACTATAGTGGGGATGGGGAAATGTACCCTTACCCTCACTGTAGTGCGATCTCGGAGTTTGTATGTATAAGTGGGGGGGGGGTGCTGCCCTACAAAAAAACTGTTGTAGAATGTTGAGTAGGTAGAAGCATTTCAATGTAGTCAACATGTTCGACATTCGACTTCACTGAAATCCTTGGTTCGGCCTTTACATTGTTCGGTGTTCAGATATTCGAACATTTGGTTCGGACATCTGTACATTCGAACAATGTACAGTCAAACATGTGATAGTAAACCTATATAAATCATACTGTTGTAGACTTTTGTTGTCTGACTTCGGAGTTGGTATACATAATTTGCAGGAGGTAGGGTGGGGGTGCAGGGGGGGGGTGTCCCACTGCAATAGGACTAGTTTTGGATGTGATTAGATTTTTTAGCTATTTTGTGTTTGGATATGTTTCGGTTTTGATATTATGCATATAATGTGCATATGTGGACAAACTAGTATCTGACTAGAGGTCAATATTGAACCTTGCAGCGTTGAGCTGTGAAGTGGAAACCTGAACCTCTGAGGCACCATACTGCTCACGTTTCTAATTGTGTTCTCGTATTTCCATTTTTGTTTTAAAAGCCGTCACCTTCTTAATCTCAGCTGATTTCCTTGAGTTACTTGTAAGTTGTATGCCCCCGCCATCCTGCTCGCCTAAAAGCTGTATGTAATCTTCTTTAATTTTTATTCTTATGGCACATTATGTAATTTTTGTCATTTTGGTTGTCCTGTCTTGAGTTGCTTTACCTTTTAGCTAACCACTTGACTGCCTGTAGATTTGCATACTGTTGTTAAGTTTCCAAGCTGGCTGCCATTGAAAGCCGCAACAGGACTAATTCACAGTTACCTTAGTTGTTAAGATCTTAGCACAAGAAATCTGGACAAAGCCTGACATAATGGGGGGACAAATGAACAGAAATAAAGACACATTTTCTGAAGGGCATGAAGTCAGAAACTCAAATACATGTGATTATTTAGTGACTTTAAACAGATCATCCCAGTAATTTATCAAAAAAACACATTTTTATGAGGAACAGACCAAAGATATGAGGCAAAAATTTGGACATTTGCAAAAAATCTGTACGGTTGAGAGGTATGCTCTTAGATCAAGGTATCTGGATAAGCCTAAAATAAACAGGGGACAAAGGCTCAAAATAGGAACATATTTTAAATATGTTGCATTAGCATGCATCTCCTGAAGGGAGGCGGGTGAGAAAGAGAGAGAAAGTGAATGAGATCAACCATTGGCAGTAGTAAAGAGGTTTGCATATCTGGACCTTTCAATTGAAGAAATCTGGATAAAGAGTAAAATAAAGTGGGAACAAAGGCTCAAGCATAGGAACAGATTTTAATTATTGCTCTTATAAAATTACAGACTTGCTTAAATAAAGGGATTTGTGTTAGCATGAATTTTCTGAAGGAAATAAAAGTCCAAAACTCAAATGTATGTCATTATTTAGTAACTTCTATCTCCAATGACTGACAAAAAACAAACGTTTTAGGAGTAAGTGACCAAAAAATAAAATACTTGGATATTTTTAAAGTATTATATTTTGGATGTAAGATGCTTCCTCCAACACTATTAGCATATAATACAGCAAGTTTGAAACCTTAAGCAGAGGAATTATTTTACATTAAAATATATAAAACAAAATAATGTAGTAATAAAAAAAAAGCAAAACAAAGCATTTTTTACAGACAATCCATTTTCTAAGTGCAAAAATGCCCTCCAGGTTGTGTGTTATTATGGAAATAACACCCTTCCAGGGCTATAGAGGCCTCAGAAGACCCTTGGGCGGGTATTATTTCCACAATAACAGACACCCTGTTGGGCATTATTGCTTGCGTAAGAGTTTTTCAATGTAACCTTTTCCTCTTTTACCAAATACTTTGATGATACCTCTTGTCTGAGCACTGATATACCCTGCCTCCCATGTCTTAGTGATAATATTTAAGACTTTTACAGGATTTCTGTGTCTTCTTGCCTTGGCACTATCTTTTTTCTATTAATAAAAGAGAGAGACTTTACCTATATACTCTATTCTAGTTTTCTAGATTTTGTAATGTTACTGCTTTTGTTTTTTGTTTTTTTCTCCTTTATTGAAATTTCTCTATGACGATAAACCTTCTGGCTTTATAAAAATGCATGGGCTGTAACCACAAGATACCTTACGTGGCCAAACATTTTAAGTGCGTATACTGTCTCAGGGCCACACAGTTGGATGAACACTGTGCTGTATGTACATTCTTTGGTACCCGGGCAATAGTAGAGAGTAAAAAACTATTCCTTATGAGACTTCTCTGTGACCCTGTGGGAGAATCGTCCAAGTCTCAGCATATTGATACTGGAGCTTCCCCGGCTTCTTCTAAGAAATCTGCTGACAAATCTAAAGGGGACAGAAGTCACTAGACTTAAGGAGAACACTAAGTGGTCTAGAAAGCTGTTTCAGTCTTCATCATCTCTGGCATCCTCTGCTCTGGCTGCTAAGTCTTCCAAGTCTTCAGATTCAGTGCTTTTCTCTGAGACAATCTTGATTGACTGTAAGACTCCCCATCTCCTGGAGCTGCATTTTTCACCAGAGCAAGTCTCTCCTCAGCTCTGATTGTCTTTTGTTCAAGAGAGGGTTAGCAGTTGCTCATTGAGACCTCCTTCCACTGTTTCCTTCCTGTGGTCAGTTCAGTCAGCCAAGATCCTTTCCAAAGCAGATGTGAACCGTATGATGAAATTTGTCTGGACTTGTATTCATTTGGGACTCCTCCCAGCTCCAGCTTCTGGACCTCAGAGTTATGTTTCTTCTCCTCATCCTATAGTAGCTCCTACCCCAATCTGTCTGTTGGACTCAGAAGTTTTGGATCCAAGCACTTCCCAAAGCTTCTTGACTCTAGACCCAAAGATCTGGCTGTCTTTCAGTCTGGTGCCATCTCTGACAAATACTGCTCTGATGTCATCAGAGCAAGAAGGATCCTGGAGATGAGGCTTTGGTGCCAGATCCTGGGGAATGAGTTAGACTCTGAGGGTTATGGAGCCATTCCTTCCTCTCAAAGCATCAGGTCTGGATAGCTGAATGCTGACTTCAGCCTTGGATCTGAGCCAAGTAGATTTTAGGGGTATGCTTGCTGAGATGACTTCAGCTCCTACCAGACAAATCTCGAGATCTCAATCTGCTTTGGCATTCAAGGCTCTCCAGACAGCACTTACCCGATAAGAGATATAGACTACTATTTCTAGCACTGCTGCACTAATCCCTCAAAGAACACCCATGGATCCTGATTCCTTTTCATCCAGTGCACATCAAACAGCTGGACCTGTCGAGTCTTGAGTTAGTTTATATAGGGAACTTGTAAGTCTTTTGGAAGGCTTCTCAGAAACATATGTGTAAAAGGAGGCACATAGACTTCCCCCAGGAGTCTGTCACAGAGGACAACTTTCCTCCCAACTATCCCTCTGCCTGATTATGGAACTTGTTGTTCCTTTATCCTACCTTGAACAGACTGACCTATTCTAAAGGCCCTTCAAGTATACTTTTTAGCTTCATATCAGTTTCTCAGTTTTAATGTATTGGTTAATCCTTTATAGCATTACTGTTATTGTTTTTACCTGTTATGTCCTTATCTGTTTTCTTGGGCAAACACTATCTGAGGTAATGTTGGGCTTTGCAGTGGGTTATGGGTAATGGTCAGAGCCTAAGCTTGGGATCCAAAATCTTGAGTGGCCGAAGACAGATCAGAGGTCAGATCTGAAGACCCATCTGTTGAAGAAGGATGAAAGCAGACAGCACAGATCTATCATTATGATAAGTAAAATAGCTTTCATTTTTCCTTGATTACTTGATGTAGAACCTACAAATGCATAAACTCAATTGCAACTTCTCTGTAATTAGGAAAGCAAAAAAGTGGCAGTCACATGCCAGGGAAAATTATATCAATGGTTGTCTTGCTGTTTATCACTTGTAAAAATGTATTATATTTGTTTTTATTGAAAATGAAAGATCCCGCCTTCACCTTACATTGTATTGTTAAATTCCAAGACCTTTGAACTCTCAGGAAGTGACTGTAATTTCATTCATATTTATTTTTTTTTAAATATAAATTTCTGAATGACATTATAATTCACAACAATCTATTTTTTTCATATTCAGGATATAACATTCCATTGGAGACACTGTTGTATCTCTTTCCAGATCAGTCATGTCGACCAAATAACTTGGTGGGGGTGGATGCTACACAGCCGAAGGAAAAACATGACGATAGCACCTGCAGTAAGTGAATTGCTCTCAAATAAGTTTGCATCATATGTGTTATGTGTAACTCTTGCAAGGGAAGGAAAGCTTATTGCCTCTGAGGTGACATTTTAAAAGACTGATTCTACCTGTTACTTACTAGGTTGAAATCATATCTCAACAATGTGAATGGAAAGGACTTCAGAGAACTGGACTGTAAAACGTTGGGGTAAAAATAACACCAAATTGAATAAAGTTTAATTAGAAGGAGGGGTTTAGATTATATTTAAATCAAATGTTCATGAATTGTTTTTGCTCTGAAGAAGTCCTGTATACTTTTGGATGAAAGCGCTTAATGTGTAATAAATTTTGTGTTCTTTTTACCCCAACGTTTTGCAGTCCAGTTCTCTGAAGTCCTTTCTTTTCACATTGTTGAGTTTGTTGTTTGTTAGTGGTGGACTGGTTTTGAAATCATATCTCCAAAACATTCTGGGTCCTGAGAAATTTCCTGATTGTGCAGTTAACATCTGCTTTGGAAAGGGTCCTGGCTGACCGAATTGACTACAAGGAAGAAGTGGTGGAAGGAGGTCTCAGTGAGCAACAGCTAACCCTTCCTTGTATTCTTTTTTTCTTTAGTTTATGAAAGCCAGAAGTTTACAAAATTCCATTTTCTGATAAAAAGCCAAACTAATCAATACAAAAAAACAGACCCAAAGATATTTCAAGAGAAATACAGGGAAAGGCACTCAGATATGGAAAATTTCATAAAACAAAAAATAAGATCACAAAGGGGAACATAGAAAAAAATGATTATTAAAGTAGACGTTAAACAATTACAAGTTGAAGTAATAGACTATTGCAAAGTGAAGGATTTAGTGTAGAAAGTCTAACACAGGTTATGTCACAGCATGAGGGAACAAAGAGTCCCCAAAGGAGAAACAGGTGAATTGAGAGACATCTGAAGAAGAAATATGGACTTGGGAAAGAAAAAGAGATTTAATATGGTGCAGTATTTATGCAAAGGAGAAATCAAAACTAATCAGTGCAAAAAAGCAGCACCAAAGGTATTTGAAGATACATACGGGCAAATGCATCCAGTTGTGGAAAATTTTGTAATACAAAAAAAACAGGAAAACAAATTGGGAAAGTAGAAAAAAAGGATTAGTAATGGAGAAGTTAAAGAAATAGAAACTGAAGTTATAGATTGTCTAAGGATTTTTCGTCAAAAATCCAACTCTGGTAATGTCACAGCATGACAGAACAATGTTAAGGAGAAACAGGTGGAGCAGGAAGCATCTGATCACTTACCACATGAAGATACTCTGGAGCCGGTACAAAAGTTCAGTTGGAGTTCCACAGCAAGGGAAGGAGCAGGAAATAGTGGAAACACTGATGCAGTCAGTGTTGTGGAGTGATAGGGCAGTTCTCATATGAAAGAGCAACGGATGACACAGAATTCAGCTGAAGAGAATGTGTCATGAGAAGATCTTCTAGAACTTTCTGTGGAATGCCCACAGGAAGCTGAGAACAAAGAATTTGTCTTCAGTTTAGAGGAAAGCAATCTAAGGGAAGAGTTGCTTGATTTAATAGAGATGGATAGACATGTTAAGATCAATGAAAGAAATTGATTACAGAAAGTCAGTGAGACTCATAATGTTAGAAGAGTGATAAATCAATTGAACACAGTAATCAAGACTGTTAACAGAAATTCATGTGATATGACAGAAGTAAATAGGATATATTACTGTGCAGATAAATTAATAACAGATAAAGTCTTGTCACAAAAATAGAGGGCAATAAGGGAAAGGGAGGGAAGAAATCAAATGCCATCATGGAAACATCGAAAAGAGAAAACTGTAAAGCAATTAAGACAAGAAGTGTCACTGTCTGAAGAGTATAGCCAAGGGATCTGATCAACAAAAATACTTAGAAAGACAAATGTTGTAAAAGCAATGTGCAGTATTAGAACACACCAGGAGCTATCACACAGTATTGCAAATAATAAACTAAAGATATCAACACAGACAGAAAAACTTAAAAGATATGCAGATAAATATAAAGGAAAAGTACAAAATAAGCAATTCAGCGCTGACACAAAAAAAGTTTTATAGAGAACTGGGAAACAAAGCAAAGGGAATAGAAATACCACCAGAAAAAAAATGCACATTTTAAAGAAATATCTATGAAGATCCTCTGGAACAATAACAATGATGCTGAATGGATAGAGAAGAAGTAAAAGAAATAGAAGTTCAAATGTGCAAGATATGAAATGGGATGGAGTAACAGCCAGAGAGATGGAAATAAAATTAAGAAAAGCTGCTAATCAGAAAAACCCAGGCCCAAGTGCAGTACCTAACTTCTGGCTAAAAGTATTAACATCTTTAGATGAAGATTTAACCTGAGTAAGAGCTAGTTATATGCACATCCCAAACATACATCAGCCTGGTTAACAACAGGAAAAACAATACTCCTCCTTAAGAGTGAACCTGCAGGCTATCCTAAAAACTATAGACCAATGACTTGCCTTCCAACGATGTATAAACTATATATTGGAGTTGATGTTGACAGAGTTTGTAATCATTTAAAAAAAAATTCAATTGTAGCAATAGCACAAAAGGGTAACAAAATAAAGGTATATGGAATAAAGGATCATTTGTTGTTAAATAAAGTCATAATGGAGAATTGTAAAAGGAGAGAATATAATGACATAGTAGAATAAACCTCCGGTAAACCACCACAACTTAAGTCTTGTGTTGACAGCAAATATCCAATGCGAGCCAATAATTAAAACTTCCAAATGCAAGATTTATTAAACTGTGAAGTTATATAAAGTAAAAGTCCTGACAAAATAATCCTTACAAACAAGATGAGCGCTTTCGTTTTCTAGCCTTCTTCAGATCATAAAGTTTTCGGACTAGCATTTGCAATTTTATAAAAAGAACTAACCAATAAAATCTCAGCATTAAAAACAATTTGCATAATAGCTGCATTGATTCGCATTCTCAATTGGTTATTGAATGTCCAATCAACCTATGTGAAAAAACACTTATAGCCTTTCACATAGATTCAGGATATCTCCGTGATTTAGAGTTTGGCGCCAAAATTATGCTAATTAGTTATCTGTTCCATTTTAAGCATTGGCTATATGAGCTCAGTGCATTCAATGGACTACCCATTGAGCTTCTGCAATTTACCTTTTGCAATAGTCTTGCATCAAATCCCCAGTAACATATAGATCGCAAAATGTCTTAAAGATATCAATACTATATTCATATCCACTTTCATCTAATTTAAAGGAAAGATGATTTATACATTGGATATGAATATAGTATTGATATCTTTAAGACATTTTGTGATCTGTATGTTACTGGGGATTTGATGCAAGACTATTGCAAAAGGTAAATTGCAGAAGCTGAATGGGTGTTCCGTTGAATGCACTGAGCTCGTATAGCCAATGCTTAAAACGGAACAGACAACTAATTAGCATACTTAAACTCTAAATCACGGAGATATCCTGAATCTATGTGATAGGCTATAAGTGGTTTTTCACATAGGTTGATTGGACACTCAATAACCAACTGAGAATGCGAATCAATGCAGCTATTATGCAAATTGTTTTTAGTGCTGAGATTTTATTGGTTAGTTCTTTTTATAAAATTGCAAATGCTAGTCCGAAAACTTTATAATCTGAAGAAAGCTAGAAGCCGAAAGCAATCTTGTTTGTAAGGATTATTTTGTCAGGACTTTTACTTTATATAATTTCACAGTTTAATAAATCTTGCGTTTGGAAGTTTTAATTATTGGCTCGCATTGGATATTTGCTGTCAACGCAAGACTTTCATTGTGGTGGTTTACCAGAGGTTTATTCTACTTTGTTTTCCCTATCCTCCACTGGCAAACCTTCAACAGTGTTAAGGAGAGTTTCTTTCCAGAATATAATGACATGGATAGATTGCAAAAAAGCATTTGACAGCATCCCACATTCATAGATAAAGGAGTGCTTATGTGTAAATGTATAAGATATATCCTACATTATTGCATTGCAGTGACCATGAAACAGTGGCAAACCACTTTGCAGCTAACCCATGGTAAAGGGCAGTTTATTATCCCAGGGATAAAAATTCAAAGGGGGATATTCCAGGGTGACTCTTTGTTACCCTTGCTCTTTTGTCTTGCCCTTAATGCATTAAGCTGTCTACTTAACAGATTAGGTCATGGTTACAGTTTGGCTCCCAGAAAACAACAAAGTATAAAGTAGGAGATGAAAGCACAACTACAAGTGGTCAAAACTTTCTCAGATGTTATAAGAATGTCATTTGGTCTTGATAAATGTGCAAAAGCAACCTTTGTAGCAGGAAAGCTGCAGCACCAAAAAATACCAGTCTGGGATAGGAGCGTGATATAAAGGAACTTGAGCAGGAGGGATTGTATAAATATTTGGGAATTGATGAAAGATTGATAATAAAGCAAATAAATGTGAACAAACTCAGTAAACAATGTTTTAGAAGACTAAAATTAATACTGAAAACAGCTGTGACAACTAGGGACAAAGTTCAAGCTATAAACCAATTTGCTGTTCCTGTTCTAACTTACGGTTTTGGGATGATTGACTGGTCCCAAAAGGCATTAGATCAGTTTGACTGGAAAACAAGAAAAATGATTCACTCTTATCAAATGATTTATAAAAATCAGTGTATGCTAAGATTATACATTCCTCGTTCTGAAGCAGGTATGTGCCTCCTCGAAATTGATTACATATACATATCTGAAGTCATGGAACTGCATACATATCTGCAGACCTCACCATATCCTAGCATAGTGGAAGTTTTAAAACATGAAGAGAACAAGTCTAAGATGGCTTCCCTCCTTAGTTTAGCGGGAGCATATTGATGCAAACGGGAATGGAAATCAAACCAGAAGTCGACAAAAATCAAGCTGCAACTGAATGTGCCAACAAACAAAAGAAAGAATATAAGGAGAAGGAACAGATGAGAAGGCGAGAAATGTGGAAAAAGCATAAATATAGTTAGTACAGAAAACTCATGGAACAGTCTCATGTTGGTCAGGATCTGAAACAGGAAAGGTTAAAGAGAGGTGAATTTAAACCAAAAAATGAAAGGCTAATATTGGTGGCCCAAGACAGTGGACTACATACACGTTGGTTTACAAAGTCCATTGAACATGTGGGAGAAACAGACAAATGCAGGTTCTGTAAAACAGAACTGGAAACAGTCACACATCCTGTTGCTGGGTGTGATACATTAGTGGCAGAGGGCCTGTAAAATGAAAGGCATAATAATGTGGCAAGACTATTGCACTGGAGATTGTGCAAACATTATAATATTGAAGTAGCTGAGAAGCATTGGAAACATGAGCCATAAGGCATTATAGAAAATTATGAAGTTTCTATCAGATGGGATCACCTGTTATTAATAGTTCAAAAAACAGATGCAAGATGTAGTAGTCCATGAAAAGAAGACAAAAGTAGCATGGATCATTAAAATTGCTACACCCAGAGATTACAGTGTCTTATGTACAGAGAGACACAAAGTTATAAAATACCAGTCTTTTCATGCAGAAAGTAGGGCAATATGAAGAAGGATACCCAGACAGTTGCTGTAGTAGTAGAAGCAATGGGTCTTGTAAAAAAGAATGTACAGTCGTATTTAAAAGTGTTACCAATGCATGTAATTCCATATGATGGAGTCAGTTCTGGCCATGTGGTGAGTACTGTGAAGATCGTTTTTGGCTAACATCAAAGATTGAAACAGTACTAATTTCACAAACTTTAATTAAACTTCGACTTGGGAATGTGGTCCAATCCCATCATAGTATTAGAAACCCAAAAGACTTGGAGAAATTAAACCAAAAGTTTCTTACTTGACTTATGCAGAAGCCAGATATTCTAAACCTAACTTAATTTGGCAGTTTAACATAAAAGGCTAAGGCTATATGCTAATAACAGTCCTCATTCGTTGGTTCTAGGCCCCTTAAATCTCCATATGTAGACTTTATAACTCTGAGTATCACTGTTGTTAAAAGGTTTTCTTTTTAGGCTTTACTAGGAAATAGAATACCCAGAACTATGGCAACATTGGTGTTGCCATACTATAGTAAATTCTAGTGGCACAACCCCTGCATGGTGAGTTTTTTCCTTTATTTTATGAAAGCCAAAACTTTCCAAAATTCCATTTCCTGATAAAAGTTCAGAAAAGTGTTAGTTCACAGAATTCATGGTCTTTTTTTCTAATATATTATTTTTTCTGGTATAATACCAATGTAAGATAACAGCTGAACACTTCAGGATTTTTAAAAGATGGTTAAATGAGGACTGTGCAGCAAAAATCCGAAAAAGGCACTCAGACTTCGCAAACAAATGAATAAATACTGAGCTTCTTGTGGCTGCACCAGAATTGTAAGCCATTCCAATTGTATAGAATAACGAAAAGGAACACCAGATTTCCAACAGGATACAAAACAGCTTCCAGTTTATTTAACGCTTTCGTCTCTGAAACGTTCTGAGACTTCATCAGATTAAACCATAACCACATGCCTATGATTATAAAATACTATTAATCAAACAATTAAACACATTTAAAAAAATAAGACATTTAAAAAAAAAAAAACTTGAAGAAAAAACCTTGAAGAAAAACACAAAGTTCCATAAAAAATATTTTCAGAAGGCAGAACCATATCTACCTAACCAAAGGCTTTGTTTTTAATATTGGTAAAATTGAAATGTTTTCATTGATGCCAGGTTCTACAGTCACATTTAATTCAAGTTGCTATTTGAGTTCACTACGTTCTATTTGAAGTTCCCACCACCCCCCTCTAGTGGTCTTCTGGATAACTTCCAAAATTCCAAACTTGAACTTAACAAATTTCCTGCATTTAACCGAATGTTTTTATAATGCATTATTTTCGTTATGACTACTAATAGCATAAATATGTTCATAGATGCGTTTTCTCAATGATCTTTCTGTTTTACCAACATTATAAAAATTGCAGGATGCACACACACTGCCAAGTATACTAGTCCTTTTGTATCACATTTACCTTGATGAAATATAATAGGTTTCGTGATAGGAGGTAAAACACACAATGGTCCTAAATGAGGACTGTGCACTTTTTTCTTAAGTGTAACACTGATTCACAAGCAGTAAGCAAGGCTGATCATGAAAATATTGCATGGATTTCAAAACCTAATTAATGGCAGTGTGTTAACAGGTTAGTTGCTCCTTGCAGACATTCTGTCAAATAATACAGAAAGTTTGTATTTTTTTTTTTTATTTAGTATATTTTTTGGTGCAGTTTTGGTACTTGTAGTTTTGTAGTTTGCCATTTTGGGAGATTGCCTTCAGATTTAGCAAAGAGTGAAGCATAAAGAGTGTGATGGGAACATCTTGGATGTTGAGCTTCAGTTCAGTGAAGAGAACACTCGGTGAACATTATGCAGTTATGGAAAACAGATTTGTAAGCTGCCCTTGAAGCAGTCAGACAACAGATGAAACTTTGTCTGGACAATTGAATTACTGGGTAAAGTGTCTTGAGTTATCTGATAATGGTCTGAATGATGAAAAGGCAGTATGGATCCATAACCCGGAACTAATGGACATGCTCCACCTCAAGAAAACCAAATCTATTAGAGCTACATGCTCCAGGGATTTAAACCTCAGCACAGCTATAAATAGGACATGCTGGAGGGATAGATTCATATCCCAGAGGCTTCCCTTGCTCTGGAATAGAGTCCCGGTCCATGTTAGGCAGAGCCCCTCGCTGACCCTCTTCAAGAGAAATCTTGATGAGTGGATGGGAAATCGTAAATTCACTCCTGGGATCACTTCTATGGCCCTGCTGGACAGGGGCTCAGGAATCTAGTCTAAAAGGGAGGCGAAAGCCAACATATTCTGGCTAGGCTTATAAATGCCCTAGGGCAGATAGCCTAGTACCTACCTATGAACCTACAATGTCATGTCAGCAGAAAATGGATGATGTGCAAAATAAATTCATGGAAGAAAGTCTCCAGATAGTTCATACTGAACATACTTTGGTTATGCTGGAAAATAAAGCAAGGTGGCAAAATCTGCACTCAGGTAGGATTTTAGAAGGTTGAAGAAGGATTTGACTCATTGAAATTTGTTAAAACTGTGTCAGTGGACTAGATTGGATTTTCCAAAAGAAACCCTTGGCATTGGAAAAGAATCTTTATAGAATGCCATCAGTGATTGAACTAGAGTAATTTAGTGTGTGACTCGGCATGAGATGGAGTACATTTTATCACAGCTTTGGTGGCCACTGTCTTTGCATCATTATTTCTTGGGAGAGAACCATGGAGCAGTGCATACAGTTCTCAGCGGCCATCAAGTTGTGTCATTGGTTTAAGGTAAGGTGCAAATTATCATTTATATTGATTTGGAATGTGTTTCCTTTCAGGGGAAATAATTGCTCAGCTCAGTCGTTAATGAACAGGAATCAGTGACACTGGAATAGGATAAAGTTAATTATTTGGATATTTTTGGACTAGAAGAAGAGTGTGAACAAGATCCTGAAGAAGAGAAAGGTATGGTTGTTGCTGTTAGCGGTATGATGGTATATATGAGATGGGAAGAGAGATGTCATTTGGCACCTTGACTGGACTTAGAACATTGGATAAACTGTAGTTGTGGTTGGCCAAATACAGTGTACTGAAGACAGATCTGTATAATGGGGGTCATGTGTTTATTGTTTTTGGCCCTACCTTTGTTGAAATGCACCACCCCTAGATGTTTCAGGCTTCTGTCATGAAGAGTCTTTAAAAAGGATGAGGTGGTACTCAGGCTTGAAACATGGTAAACCGTGTTACTTTCACGTGTTTGCATATATTGAAGGAAACTTGGGGGAGCCTGCGCTTGTTGACCAAAATAGACGATTCAAAGACTATACATCAGAATGATATTCAGGATAAACATAATATTGTTACAAATACAGTTTCACTGTTTATGTCAACTGAGGTAGTGGAATCTTGTAAGGTAAAGCTGGTAAAAGGGACAAAATGATGGTACAGCAGTGGCACATAGAAAAAGAGATTAATTTCTAACATGCATTTGTTAACTAAACTTGAATTATTAGTTAGCTAGTTATGTATATAAGCATGTATGTATTTATTTATTTTTATTGATCATTTATTGTCCAGATTACTTCCAGTAGGCCACCAGCTTCTTTTCACAGGAGGTCCAAGGTGGTGTTCATATTGTCTAGGAGAAATGTGGCCAGGCCATTGGGGAACTTCCCCTATTATTCATTGTTGTAAGTGGGACCCATTTTTGAAGCACTTCCTATTTCCATTCCAGGTGTAGAGGCAACCCAGAGAAACCAGAAGGCAGATGGAGAGTGAAGGAGATGATGGAATGGTGAGAGAAATGGAGGAGAAAGCAAATGTCAAGACCAGAGAATGCATGCAGGTTTCTGAGGAGGTCTTTTAAAGAAATATGTTTGATGGAGATGAGTCACCAAATGATGGATTTATAATTACAACCCTCCAGTTAGCAGGGCTACAAGAGGATTTACTTAAGAAGTAGTGGTGCATAGTGAGCCAGAAAGTGAAGGAATTGTTTCCGGGGGGGGGGGGGGGCATTATGGCGAAAATACAAATGGATATGCAGAGACAATCCTGAAGAAAAGTGGTGAGATAGAAAAGAAAACACATGCAGAATAAAAGTAAAAGAAGGCAGAAGAAAATGAAAAATGGAAGTATGTGGTAAACATTCAAAGGAAAGAAGACAAAGAAATGGACAGGTATGAGGTTTGGGGCAATTTAATAGCTCCTTTGCTTGTAAAAGCACATGAGGTAAGTGCATTTATTCTTATTAACAAAAAGACATTTTGTGACATATTTGAATGGAAATTTTTCTTGGAGAGTATAAAAAAAAGACTGCAATCAATAGAATCTTTATGTGAGAAAAACATTTAACAGGGAATCAGAAAAGAAAATTCATGTACAATTTCTAACAGAGGTAGAAAGAGAGACTCTGAAAGGATATTTGAAAACTTTATGTAAAGAAGTACTGGACATTTCAAACGTTTATGGACTGGTAGCTGGGATTGTAATGTGTTAAAAATAGAGAAAAAATGTGTACATATACCAAGCATGATAAATGTGAGGGGAATAATGGTGTCATAAAGTACTGGGGGACACCCAAAACAAGTTTTGTTTGGGGGGGTATTTGATAAGTAAATGTGACAAAAGAAAATGCTGTATTTGTGGGGAAATGAGACATGATGCAAAAATATGAATTGAAATGTTATAAAGATAACAAAATTAGACATTTATTGATGAATTGCAAAAATGAAATGAGTAAGGAAAAAGAAGAAGAAAGGGAAGAAAATGAACAAAGAGAATAAAGTTTACAACTCGTAGAAACAGAAAGAAACTTAGATGAGATAAATAATAGAGGACACAGAAGAAGATTCTGAAATAAGTGATGAAGAAAATATAAATTGGGAGGTAGTAAAAAATAATTATGTTGGTAAAAGACAAATAAAGAAACTTTAAAGGGGTAAGGACAAAATAAAAAAGAAAGGAAATGTTTGAAAAAAAGAATATATACAGCTAATCATTGTGGGTTGGTATAATTGTTAAGGGATTTGACTCACAGACACAAGGTACAGTGTTTGATCCCCACCTTTGGGTGGAAATTGGCTAGGCTTAGAATGGTCTTTTAAGAAAGCTAGAGTAGTAATTGGATATGAACTTACAAAACCATGAATCTAAGGAAAAGGGAAAATGAAAATGTTAGAGTGCTTTCTGTAAATGTGAATAGTATTAAGACTGTAATAAGAAGAATATGGATTTTGGAGTGGTATAATGCATGTGATGTAGATGTAATTATATTAGAAGACACAAGATTTGTAACAAAGGAAGAAAGATTACAAACAGAGAAAGTATGGAGAGGAAAGATAATCTGTAATTGGGAAATCAGAGATGTTCTGGAATACCTGTATTCTATAGAAATGCAGTAACAATATTAGTTGTAACTGTAGCAAAAATGTGAAGATGAACCATTGTAATTTTAAAATGGAAAGAACAAGTATGTAGAATTATAACATTATATGGGTATACAAATTATAAATAAAGGGAACGATTATTTCATCAGATTTTAGACTATGTAGTGATAAAGTCTCCTGTTATTATAATATTCATAGTTAGTTGTGATTTAAGAGGCAAACATAAAAGAAAGGAAATAATATAAGAAAAATTATGGAAGCTGTAAAATGTGGCACATTAAAACTTTGGGACCACAATTCATGGATTTATAAAAAGGGGTATGTATAGAACTGAAATAGATTATTTTATAGTATCAAAAAGGTTTCATTATAGAAGAAAGGTAGGTAGTTGAAATACGATTTTCTGATCATCTTGCAATATGGCTAGAGATAAAAGAAAACAAGGAATATATAAAAACAGGCAAAGGAATAAAAGGGATAAATGAGAAAGCATGGAATTATGAAGGAAAGGGATTAATAATGCAGTTATGGAAATATATTAGTATGAGAATGTTTTATACAAATTGGTCTGAATGGTGAATGATATTTAAGGAAAAATATAAAAAAATGTTTTTTACAGTGGCAATATGATGTTTGAAAAGTAGAGAAAGAACATATGATGCTTTGGAAGATACAGAACATAATGATAGAAAGTACTTTGACAAAGAAAAATAATTATATGAAAGAAATCAAGAAATAATACAAGAATTGTTGTTAAAGAAAAGATATTTTTACAAGGAAAAAGTATCAAGTTGCTTAAACAAATTAGTAAAGGAAGATGTAGTGTAATGAGAAATAAAACATCTAAAAGGAGAAATAGAAATAACTCAGGGAAAAATTATAGGTCAGATTCAATAAAGCCTACACTAAGTGTACACTGTTCTAAATGAACAGACAACACAGACATAACACATACCTTCTTCTTCCTAATTTTTGTTTTCCTACTGATATTCTTGCAGCTTTAACTATTGAAAGGGATTCATAAAGGTTCCCACAAAGTGTAGACTACATGTACACTTAGTGTAATCTTTGTAAGTGACATGAAAGCACAACAAATGTGATGAGAATTTTATTGAATACATATCGTGTACACTTAGTGTAGGCTTTATTGAATCTGGCCCTATGACTTGTATAGCACAGTATGTACAGGAAATTAAAAAAAAAACAAAGACAGTAGTGAAAAAATATGGAAAGTAAAAAAAATGAAAATTAACAGAAAAAGAAAATAAAGACTTGGAAAAGGAGATTTCTTTAAAGATTTTGAATGAATGGTTAAATGAAGGCTTTATGTTTAAGGAATTATGTAGTAGAATACTTACCTTCGTGTTCAAGAAGGAAAACAAAAGACAATTAAAAACTGGAGACCAATAGCACTGAATAATAATGATTATAAGACCTTTAAGAAAATAATGCAAAAGAAATTTGAAACTATATAAAATAATAAAAAATACTTGTAAAGAGGTACATATGAAGAGTGGTGTAAGACAGGGATGTCCAAGTAGAACAACACCAAGAGAAAACCAGTACACCAAAATGACAGGAACATAAGGCCAATGAATGCAAAGTATAAACTACTTTATTATACCAGTCCTCTTAGCGCCTCGGCAAACCAGCCTTTACAGAGTATAATGATAGCAAATAAAAGGTACTTTATATAATAGCATCAATAAACCACAGCTGTACAACCATTTAAACTCAATAAAAAAAAATTAAGCAATTATATTGCAATTAAATAAAAACTTTCCAACTACACTCTAAATTCAAACCCTTAGGGACTAAAGCGTCATATTTAAGTATAACAATTGTTTCTTTGTATAACAATTTATTTTATAAATTCATATTATCATGTTTTCCACAATAGATTTAGTCTAGTATAGTAGCTTGAAGTCCCCCTTCATCCATACAATGGTAAGTACAAAAATGTGCAGCAGCAGGGCTCTCCATCCTAGCTTTCCTAATATCCTCGAAAAAGGACGGAAAAGAATACTATAAGAATGTAATGATAAAACGTTATTATGTAAAATAAAACCATGACAAAGTGTAACAGAATACTATAAGAATGTAATGAATAAACATTATTGTGTAAAATAAAACCATGAAAAAGTGTAACAGAGCACTATAAGAATGGAATGATAAAACATTATTATGTAAAATAAAACCATGAAAAAGTGTAACAGAGCACTATAAGAATGTAATGCTAAACCATTATTATGTAAAATAAAACCATGAAAAAAAAGTGTAACAGAATACTATAAGAATGGAATGATAAAACATTATTATGTAAAATAAAACCATGAAAAAGTGTAACAGAATACTATAAGAATGTAATGATAAAACATTATTATGTAAAATAAAACCATGACAAAGTGTAACAGAATACTATAAGAATGTAATGAATAAACATTATTGTGTAAAATAAAACCATGAAAAAGTGTAACAGAGCACTATAAGATTGTAATGAATAAACATTATTATGTAAAATAAAACCATGAAAAAGTGTAACAGAATACTATAAGAATGTAATGATAAAACATTATTATGTAAAATAAAACCATGACAAAGTGTAACAGAATACTATAAGAATGGAATGATAAAACATTATTATGTAAAATAAAACCATGAAAAAGTGTAACAGAGCACTATACGAATTTAATGATAAAACGTTATTATGTAAAATAAAACCATGACAAAGTGTAACAGAGCACTATAAGAATGTAATGATAAAACATTATTATGTAAAATAAAACCATGACAAAGTGTAACAGAATACTATAAGAATGTAATGAATAAACATTATTGTGTAAAATAAAACCATGAAAAAGTGTAACAGAGCACTATAAGAATGTAATGCTAAAACATTATTATGTAAAATAAAACCATGAAAAAGTGTAACAGAATACTATAAGAATGTAATGATAAAACATTATTATGTAAAATAAAACCATGACAAAGTGTAACAGAGCACTATAAGAATGTAATGATAAAACATTATTATGTAAAATAAAACCATGAAAAAGTGTAACAGAGCACTATAAGAATGTAATGATAAAACATTATTATGTAAAATAAAACCATGAAAAAGTGTAACAGAGCACTATAAGAATGTAATGATAAAACATTATTATGTAAAATAAAACCATGAAAAAGTGTAACAGAATACTATAAGAATGGAATGATAAAACATTATTATGTAAAATAAAACCATGAAAAAAAAGTGTAACAGAATACTATAAGAATGTAATGATAAAACATTATTATGTAAAATAAAACCATGAAAAAGTGTAACAGAATACTATAAGAATGGAATGATAAAACATTATTATGTAAAATAAAACCATGAAAAAGTGTAACAGAGTACTATAAGAATGTAATGATAAAACCTTATTATGTAAAATAAAACCATGAAAAAGTGTAGCAGAGTACTATAAGAATGGAATGATAAAACATTATTATGTAAAATAAAACCATGAAAAAGTATGAGTACTATAAAAATGGAATGATAAAACATTATTATGTAAAATAAAACCATGAAAAAGTGTAACAGAATACTATAAGAATGGAATGATAAAAAATTATTATGTAAAATAAAACCATGAAAAAGTGTAACAGATGAAAAAAATTAAAGCTATAAATATAAGATAAAAATGATGTAATCAGAAAGTAAAATGTTGGGACTTTTTGTGGAGACTGGTAATAGACAAATTGCCAGTGAATATGCCATATAAGAAGAAAAATTGATAGAATATGTTTGCATTGTCAAGAAGAATAAACTACGCAACATGTTTTTAAAATATACAAGAGTAAAAAAGTTATGAGGAAAACTATGTAAAAAGACTTTACTGAAGATATAAAAGTGGATAAAATAAACCTGGATATGACTGAATATGGATATTATAAAAATAAAAGTAACAAATATACAAATATGTTATAAAAGTAACAAATATGTTAAAAGAATAGATAAAAAGTTATTTTGTTGCATGGATTATATGGAACGAACAAATAAATGAAATTATGTTTAATGGTAAATGGATTTTAGCAACAATATTTAATAAAATCAGATGGTGGCTATGGAAAAAGGAGTGGAGGTCTAATAGGGATGACAATACAGTATGACTGTAAAGGAAACTATGAATATGTATATTTGCATATCTGTATATTTGTACATTTGTAACTATTTTCAAATGTATAAATATTTTGTAAATGAGAGTTCTTTTGTATATAAATAAAAGACCCCTACTCTTTTTCAAAAGGTGCTGTGGGATCTTTTACATACACCTGAGCTCTTGCCAACACATTGTGATGGGACCACGATTTAGTGTCTCATCCGAAGCACAGCATTTCTAGCAGTGCTGCACCTCACAACCCCCCCCCACCCACCCACCCAAGCTGCACTGCAGTGTCAGTTTGAGAAAATAAATTCAAGCAGTTGTTCATGGAACTAGAACCCACAGCCTGGTCTTCTAACAGCAAAAGCAAGTGTGCTACATTTGAGCCACTAACATTGTACTAGGTTGCAAATGTTATGTTTTGACAACTGTTAAATAAAAAACAACACAGGAGGCTCAGATGCAAAAGTTTTCTAGTGTACACCAGGAGGCAAAAAACCATACAAGTACAGAGTTTTGTCTGACATGATGCAGGAAGTACATAATTTTATATAGGTTACATTCAAGCTGTGCCCACCTTACTGACGTGGTTAGTCACAGGGCACCTACATCACTATGGTCTACAATATTCTATTCATAAGAAAAGCTGATGTTATACATTTTAAAAAGTTTTCCCATGTGAATAATACAGTCTTGCAAAGCACCTGGTTAGTTATAATGTCTTTCTGTAAATGTTACTCCTTCAAGGTTTCAGGCCTGCTCGAATACAATAGTTGGTTCAGTCCTGTAATATACTTCTTTGTTCTTCTTGCAACATTACTTCAGCAGCTGTGTCTTATCTTTGGTAACATTCACAAGGCCAATTATCCCAGAGGAAGGAAGAAGATTTTCAATGCTTTATACATTTAATTTCCTGACCCAGCAGATAATCATTAGTGAAAAACATAAGCTTGCTGAGCTAGCTACTGCCAGGGTCAGAGTTCAAATACACTGCAGCTCCAAAGCTTCAAGCAATTACATGTAAAATCATTTTTATTGCCATATTGTAAATAGAATAAAATGCATTATATACTATTTGCTTTTAAACTAGCACTTTATACATGTTCAAATACATATTTTTCTAACAACAACATTTTAAATCTGAATTGCATTTAAGTTTGTAAATGTGTTTCTAACATAAAAGGATTATTATGAACACATACATAGTCGGAATATTCAGAGGGGACATAACATCATTGTATATTTGTCTTTAATGTATGTTTTTCTGTAATATACATGTGTTAACTGAAAAAGAAGTTTTTTTAAACACATACGATTCCAAATGGTAATGTGGAGCTCATGCTTATGACAGGTCATAGCACTGATATAAATGGGTCTATATCATAACCGTGAAAGCCCATTTCAGCGAATATGTAAATCTCAACACATATTGCGCAAACCGTGAATACACCGAACACCCTAAACCGCGAAATTCAAAATCTTGAACCGGCATAGTTGGCCAACCCCATCGATACATTCTACCCATCCAAACAAAATAAATAAACCACATACATACACTAACCAAAACCCTACTTCTAACCCTATACTAAACCTTGCATACATTACTATCTATGCACTTACCTTAACCCGCACCCTAACCCTAAGCTCTGTAACTATCGCACACTTACCTTAATGAAATAAATTGGTCAATTCTGAATCATCTCCCACTAGATACGGCAGTTCAGTATTTCAACACTACTTTCTTAAATATACTTAATACCCTTGCTCCAATGCTAACAAAAAGAACCAAAAACAATCCTGCTCCGTGGTTAAGCAAAGCATGTAAAAATCTGATGATAAAATGGGACATAGCCTGGGATCACTGGAACCAAAATAAACATGAGGAAATTCTTCTAGTATTCAAACAACTCTGCAACCAAGTAAAGAAGCTAGTAAACAAAGAGAAACAATTATACTGGAGCCACATCCAACAGGAACACAGAGTTAATCCTAGGAAATTGTACTTAACCCCAGAACTGAAAAAGAACACTGCCCTCATCCCGAAGTCCCACCTTTACATATAGCTAATGACTTCAACACTCACTTTATACAATCTGTAGCTTCCCTGATCTCTAATTCCCCCAAACCTAGCTGTAACACCCCTTCTTCCTTTACTATCTGTAGCTTCCCTGATCTCTAATTCCCCCAAACCTAGCTGCAGCACCCCTTCGTCCTTTACTACCATCAATCCTGCATCGTCTTCATTCCCTGACCTTCACCACTATAACAGCCAAAATCCCCTTTATAATAACCCAACCAATTTCTCACTTCAACCCATCCCTACAAGTCTCATAAAAAATTGCTGCAAAAACTTAAACCTTGCTATACCTCAGCAGATAACCTCCCACCAGAATACTTTAATTTAGCTGCCGACTCAGTTGCATACCTAATCAGTATTCTAATCAACAGATCTATCTCTAAATCGAAAGTCCCAACATCTGGGCAATGTCACATATTATTCCTATCCAAAAAGGAAGAAGTTCTACTGAGCTAATTTCCAACCTGTAACCATTCTCTCTCATCTCCACAATATTGGAAAAATGCATTCACTGAAAGCTTATGCAATACCTATAGGTTCATAGGTTGGTACTAGGCTATTGGCCCTAGGGCCTATACAAGCCTAGCCATAACAATTCCCTGGCTATTTCTTCCCACAGTATTTACTTCCCTGGATCCCTGTCTAGCAGGGCGACTGATGTGATCCTCGGGGTGAATTTCCTATCTCCCATCCAATCATCAATGTTCCTTTTGAAGAGGGCCAAAGAGGTGCCCTGCTTGACATGTATGGGCAGTCTATTCCAGAGTCTGGGGAGTCTCTGGGTGGTCAGGAACCTATTCCTCCAGCATGTTTTGTTCATTGTGATGACAAGGTTTAGAATTCTGGAGCATGTGTTTCTGAGGGATTGGGATTTCTTTAAGTGTAGCATTTCCAACAGCTTTGGGATTGACATGGCCTTGTATGTTAAGCAGACATCGCCTCTGAGTAGACGATATGTGACAGAGTATAGGAGGAATTTTTTTAGACGGTCAGTATAGGGCATCTGCTTTAGGCCTGTGATTCTTTTAGTGAGATATTTCTGCGGCATTTCCAGTTGGTGCAAATGTCTTGGGAGGTACATACCAAATGGGGTGTTGTATTCTATAATGGGTCTAATGAGAGATGAGTGCAGTGGGACAATGACCTCCTTTTTTCTGTATGAAAAGCCCTTAGTGATGAGGTGTGCCACATAGAAGGATTTCCTGACTGTTGTGGCGATGTAGTTATCGAAGGTGAGACCACTGTCCACCTGTGTCCCTAAGTCTCTTATCACACTTTCGGTGTTTAGTGTACTTCCACCTATGTGGTAATTCACAGGTACATGTTTTTTTTCCCAAAGGGGATAACTATACATTTTTTGGCATTGAGCTTGAGCCCATGGCTCTGATACTAAGCATCTATTTCTGTAAGTCCCTTTTGTAGAATATCCATATCATTTGGGGATTGAGTAATGGCTGCCAGTTTGCAGTCATCTGCGAACTTTGTTAGCAAGAGTCCCTTAGTGTTGGCCTGTACTTCAGAGAAGTAGATGCCAAACAAGAGCGATCCCAGGACTGGACCCTGAGGTACTCCACTTGTCACTTGTCTGGAGCTGGATTTGGAGTCGGCTAATTTTACAGTGTGGGTTCTGTCAGTAAGACAGTTGGCAACCCATCGAGAGACATAGGGATTAATGCCCAGCTTAGTAAGTTTATCTATGATTCCAGAGTGGGGGATGGTGTTGAAGGCCTTGGCAAGGTCCAGATAGGCTGTGTGGACCACCTTACTCTTGTCCACAGCTCTGGAGACTGATACGAAGAAATCAGTCAGGTTCAGGAGACAAGATCGGCCCTTCACGAACCCAAACTGCATGGGGTCCAGTGTTTGACGGTTGCCAATGCCTTTGTTTATAAGTTCCATGATAATACATTCCATGGCCTTGCAGATCAGGCTCATCAGACTGATGGGCTGGTAGTTCCCGGGATCTAACATGGTTCCCACCCAGGTCACAGAACTTCTACAGCCCTCCTATCCTTTACTGACACTGTAAATAGGGTTAGAGATGCAGGTAACTGGGTATCAGCATTATTTCTTGACCTATCAAAAGCCTTCGACACAGTCTTGCACACCCTTCTCCAGGCTAGGTTCTCCAACCTAGGACTCACACCTCCCACCATACAGTGGTTTCATAGCTACCCAAACAATTGAAAATAAGCTGCAAAGTGGTTAAATAAAATCTCTCCCTTTCTTCACACCCCTACAGGAGTCCCATAGGGATCCATCCTTGGCCCCTTACTCTTTAATATTTTTACAAACAACCTATGCATTTCCTCATCCCTAGGAATAGTCATACAATATGCAGATGACTTTACTATCATCTGTGCCTCTCCCACACTTCCTCAACTGCACTCCATCACACAACAGACTTTTGCCTCTGTTGAAACCTTGCTCAGTAACTCTCAACTTCTCCTTAATCCTAAAAAAAAAAAAAACAAAAAAAAAAAACAACTCGTCTTTATTCCACAAAATCGCTCTGTTGACATAAACCAATTTAAAATCCATTCTACAGACAACACTGCTATTGAAATAGTGCCCCACCCTAAACTGCTAGGAGTCATTATTGACAATCAACTTAAGTTTGATCTTCACATCCAGTATAACATTAAGAATACCCACCAGAAACTAGGCATCCTCTATAGGAAGAAACACTTCCTGAACACAGCGACCAGAGTCACTCTCGTTAAAACCTTCCTCCTCCCCTCCCTACTATATGGTACCACAATTCTCACTAACCTACAGTCCACTATCAAATCCAAAACAGAAAGTTGCAACAAAGTGGCCAGGTTTGCCACTAACTCAAAGACCAAAACACATCATTGTAGAGCTTTGCATATGTTACAGTGGCTTGAACTCCCTAACCATCTCAATTATGTCCAGCTCTTAACCTTACAGAACATCATTTATAATCCTTCAGCATACCCAGCCCTGAATCATTTAGTAAATCCTTACATCCCCAACAGAACCAGTACACTTGAAGAAAACAACTCTTAGATATTTTCAATCCCTTAAAAGTACCAGGTCAAAGTCTAAATCCTTATCCCGTAGCTAAAGTCTGGAACTCCTTTCCCCCTTACCATTAGCACTATTACTAAACTGAAAGCCTTAAAATCCTCCCTAAAACAACACCTAAATAATACATGGTTATGCTCATGCTCACCTCCTGGCTAACCTTACGTTAACTACTCCAACCCTGGCTATCCTAACTTCTACACTTTTACTCCCTGACCTACACAGCTATTCAAAACCCACTTCACTACTGCTGACCTTTCAACTAATCTCTTCCCTACCGTCTTCCCTCATGTCTCCTCACTGCTTTCTGTCGTCTAGAGTTCTGTAATGGCTATTTCACAGCATATCTCTGTATCACATGACAAGGAAGAACTAAAGGATAATGTATTGAAAACGTAAATACTTGCCCTCCATGTGTTGGAAGAAAATAATTTTATTTAATGTTAGTCCCTGGATGTGAATGTATTACTGTATATATAACGTTAAAATGTTTGGATGTGTGTTGCTTCATATAAGTTAAACTACCTATCCACTGTATAAAAACAAAGATATTGTAATATGTATGTTCTTAATTGTCTGTTACTTAGGAACTTTTCTCCATGGGCCTCTGCTGAAAATGGGTTATTTTGACCCAGACAGACTTTCCCGGTAAACAACTGTCAAATAAATAAAATGATGACTGGTGTGTATAGGAAAAGGTAGCCCACGGTCACATTTAGTTTCTTCTGCCCAGTGTGATAGGTTTTGTATCCTGATTTTTGGGGAGTCGTGGTTGTTGCAACCTTCTGTGTATTGGCTTTGCAGGGAATTTGTGATGCGGTTTCCTTTTGGGGGAAAGGACACTCATTGCCTCCCCCCTTGCCCTTTTACAGAGGACCATGCTTCCTTTCAAGGGCAGTGTTTGCCTGCTTCCACTCTTCATTTACAGGGATTGGGAGTCATTTATATGCCATAGCACCTTACCCTTTTATTCCCTTCAGTGTATTGGAATAGGAGTAGGTCTTTGAGACTGGAGTCTTCAGACAGAAGTTATTTTCAAATCATAGGGGATTATGCCCTCTCCTTGTCTTGTTTGGGTCATTTGGGTAGTGGGATTCCTATCTTCTAGAAGGCTGTAGTCCACATCTTAGATTGTAGGGACACAGCTGATGTTCATCATAAGGATTACTGCTGTGCTGCAGTGATATTATTTATCAATGGGAAATTACTGCAGGCGCATGTCAGCTGTTCTAGAATAACTGACAGAGCTTTTTCAAATGCCCACAGCGAGAAAGAGAGAGAGAAGCTGGACCCCTCCATTAGACTAGGTTGCTAATCAGTTGCTCAACTATAAAGAACAGTAGCTAGTACTATTTCCAGTTCTTTTTTCCCCACAAGAAATATTTGGTTATAAGTCCACCTATCCATCGGTCTTTTCACAGTGAATATAAGAGGATAAGTACCCTGTATAAGAAGTCTTCTTAGTTTCTTAAAACCTTTTTGTATACTGAACTGACATTTAATCTCCATTTTCCATGGTATCCCCAAAATGCTCAACAGATGAGTGTACCTGTCGAACACTAGTTACTTCAAAGGACTTGGACTCCTGCTATCTGGTTTGCATGGGCAAGAACCAGAACAGTTCCTGCAGTGAACTCTGTATGATGTTTAATAAGATAACTTTGCCACAAAAATTTTTTTGGCATTTGCTGCAAAGGAGCTGTTCCTCAGTGGCTATAAGAGGTCTCACTGACAGAGTGCAGATTTTGAAATGTGCAAGACAAAGAAATCCTAATGAAAGAACCCCAGGCAAAAAGTGAGTTACCATTGTAACCTTGTCAGTTATAGTGACTACTGTGAACCCTGGACCTAGAATGTGTTGTTAATCCCCCCCTCACCACCACCAACACACACACACACACACACACACACACACACACACACTTATTCCTTATCAAAAGTCTTGTTTATTTTATTTGCATTTATTGTTCTAGGACACATTTATTCTTTATCAAAATTCTTGTTTATTTTATTTGCATTTATTGCACTATTATTGTTCTAGGTCACATTTTACTTCTTTTGGCTTTTTCTCAGTTAGGGGTCACCACAGCAGATCACCTGTCCACTCATGATTGGCAGTGGAGTTTCACAGTGTCAAGTTGCCAGCCTGGTGCTCAACCTTCCTTGGAAGGCACACACATGCACACACTCATGCCTAGGGCCAGTTTAGAGTATCCAATCTACCTACAGCATGTCTTTGGGAGGAAACTGGAGCACCCCGAGGAAACCCACATGACCACAGGGAGGACATGCAGACTCCGGACAGAAGGCACCCCAGCTGAGGATCGAACCAGTGAACATCTTGCTGTGAGGCAGCAACGCTAACCGCTGCACCACCGCAGCCGCCCTTCTAGTTCACTTTTTAATATTATACCTAATGTTGTAGGCATCATGTATGTATTACATTATTTGACCAGGCATAGTCAATATGGTGAGGAACAGATAGATAAACTCTGCTTATTCCTAGAAGTTATTCTAGAGAACAATATCTTCCTCTTTGAGAGTGATGTGTACTTGCAAAATGATGGTGTAGGTATGGTCACTTCCTGTGCCAATAACTATGCCAACATGTTCCTAGCCTACTGGGAAGAGGATGTTCTCTTCCACATGGAAACCTTCAAACAGTACACCCCCTTTTATAGACGCTATGTGGATGACGTTTTTCTGGTTTGGGTTGGTAACATCGAGGAGTTGAATTCATTTGTTACACATCTTAATGGACTTACAGAATATTTAAAATTCACCATGGTACACTCCAATAACAGCATTGAATACTTAGATGTGTATATTGAGAGATCAAACAGTGGTCATGTTAATGCAGGGGTGTTCAGAAAGAGCTGTTATAGAAACACCTTGCTACTCAGGTGCAGTATGTACCATTATGAGTTTACCAATGTTCATAGGTTAGTACTAGGCTAACTGCCCTTGTGAGCCATTGTAAGCCTAGACAGTTATCTCTTGTGAGACTCAAACCCTGAACCATGTGTTTGTAAGGCAAACACCTTAACTATTAAGCCACCTGCCCAATGCCATTAAAGGACAGGGCATGAGAGTCTCCAGGCCTAATGCCTCAGATGAAGGATTTCAATCAGAGTTGTTGGATTTGAAATACAAATTTGGAGAGAAAGGGTACAGTCAAGCAGCGATTGACAAGGGGCCACAGGATTTAAGTAATCTCAGGAAAGGGACCGCGAGTCCATATTATTCCAGTAGAGGTCACTATAATACTAATAACCCTACCTCCACTCAGAAGTTCACTATGAGAATTCCTATGTTTTATACCATGGATAATAAGGATATTATGGATATTATTAAGAAACATTGGGGGGTTGACTGTGGACCCCAATATACGGAATACTGTAGGGGATGTCCCTAAATTAAGGTTTAAGAATAAATATAATCTGAAGAGATTATTGTGTTCCACTAGTAATACAGTGAACAGAATGGATATGGCTATTCCACATACAAGAGCTTGTGGACACTGCAATTTCTGCAGATATTTAGATGAAACAGGGAGTTTTGTTCACCCTGAAACAGGTCAGAATTTTAGCTTTACTATCCCTGCTGATTGTGGGGCACAAGATGTGGTATATCTGGCATGTTGTTGTGTATGTCAGTCATTCTATGTTGGAAAGACTGACAGAACATTAAGAGAAAGAATCAGAGAACACATTTATAACATCAGGATCCATTCCAATAACAATGCTCTCACTAAACACATCATCATGCGGGGAAAAGCACACTTTTAAATTTGCGGTTATAGATCGCATCCTACCATGCATACAAAGTGGTGACATTAGGAACTACACAGAGGGTAGGGAGGTGAAATGGATTTTGAGACTTAGAGCACACAGAAGTAGGGGTCTCATTGAGAGAGCTTCATTGAGACCGCTACTGAAATCCAGGAGACTCACCACCAGTTAGCCTCTTCCCACATACCTCCTTATCACATACATTCTTGTTTATTTTATATTAATTTATTGCACTATTATTTTTCTAGGTCTTAGTAATGTTTAGATTCTAATTAATATGTTTTATATATATATTAATATAAGCATTTCACTGTGGGTACAGATATTTTATTCTGTCATGAGAATGGTGCCTGGTATCTTTAAGCAGTCGGATGTTTGTTTTAGCTTAATTGGATAATTGGATAATTGATTTTATATATATATATATATATATATATATATATATATATATATATATAGATATATGTGTGTGTGTGTATTGGAGTTTGCTTTTTAATGGTCTGATGAAGCTCACAGCAAAAGCGCTTACCGTGCTTCTGCTACAATAAACGTTTTATGGTTTATGAACTTCGAGTGGTCCATGCATGTTTCACTGCCATAGTCATTGTTGGCATATGTTTTGGAAGATGTGTTTGAGGCATTTTCCCTAGAGCTTTATTCATAGCTGCCAGCTGCTGTAAAGCTGGACAGGTTGTACAGAGTGACAGACACCTGTCAGTACTTCCATAAGAATTTTGTGGCTGACTCTGCAGTGGCATCCCTGGATGTGGCTAGGAGATTGACACTGGCCCCTCATCTAAACATTGATGCTAATGGTTAGGAGAGCAGAGCTGATGGACTGCTACAAGAAAATGGTATATATTTTTCCTCCCTTTTATTCAAGGCATTAAATTGTAAGACTCTTATGAAAAGATATAGACTGATGTCCTGAAGCAGACTGAAGGTAAACATAAGATATCCCTGATGAGATACTGAAGGAAAGTTTTGTAAGCCAACTCATATGGCCTCCAAATTTAGAAAGCATGCTACTCAGTATAGCTACTAGTTGTCAAAGTACATCCAAAGGTGACGTCATATGTAAGCACACAAGGATACAGTCACTGTCAGCACAGGCAACGTCAAATGCAGGCACACAAGGATGCAGTCACTGTTAGCACAGGTGACATCATATGCAGGCACACAATGATACAGTCACTGTTAGCACAGGTGATGTCATGTAGGCACACAAGGATACAGTCACTGCTAGCACAGGAGAAGTCATATGTAGACACAAAGGATATCATTACTGTTAGCACAGGCGACGTCATATGTAGGCACACAAGGATATGGCCACTGTTAGCATAGGCAACATCATATGTAGGCACACAAGGATATGGTCACTGTTAGTACAGGTGACGCCGTATGTAGGCACACATAAGGATACATTCACTGTTAGCACAGGCAACATCATATGTAAGCACACATACAGTCACTGTTAGTACAGGCGACGTCATATGTAGTCACACAAGAATACAGTCACGGTTAGCACTGGTGACATCCTATGTAGGCACACAAGGATACAGTCACTGTTAGCACATGTGACGTCATATGTAGGCTCACAAGGATACAGTCACTGTTATCACAGGCGACGTCATATGTAGGCACACGAAGATACACTCACTGTTAGCACAGGTGACATCATATGTAGGCACACAAGGATACAATCCCTGTTAGCACAGGCAATGTCATATATAGTCACACAAGCATATGGTCACTGTAAGCACAGGCATCTTCATATGTTGGTACACAAGGATACGGTCACTGTTAGCACAGGTGATGTCATATGTAGGCACACAAGGATATGGTCATTGTTAGCACAGGTGACATCATATGTAGGCACACAAGGATATGGTCATTGTTAGTACAGGCAACATCATATGTAGGCACACAAGGATATAGTCACTGTTAACACATGCAAAGTCACATGTAGGCACACAAGGATATGGTCACTGTTAGCACAGGTGACGTCATATGTAGGCACACATAGGGATACAGTCACTGTTAGCACAGGCAACATCATATGTAGGCACACAAGGATATGGTCACTGTTAGTACAGGCGACGTCATACGTAGGCTCACAAGGATACAGTCACTGTTAGCACAGGCAACATAATATTTTATTTATTTATTTTATTGCATTTGTTTACTGAGAACGTTCACTGGGCCTAAAAGAGCCCATTTTCAGTGGTGGCCCGGGGAGAATAGCTCCAATGAGATTAAGAAAAAATATAAACATGAATTAGTACAGAAGTAGAAACAGTGTTACAGATAGTAAATATAGTAACATATACAGAATATATACATAAAATCAGGAATCTAGTTTGTTTGTTTACAGTAGTATATAAAGAAAATATACATTAAAGCAGAAGTCAATGAATTCAATCCGAGTGGTATAAACAGAGATATATTAATCAGTATTATTGTATCAGTAAAGCCGAAGAAGAAGAATCACCAAGTGAAGATAAAAATAAATATGGAGAAAGTATCATCAGTCACTAGTAGCAAAAAGCATAAGGGTTTAGTTATTATACAAGGAGAAGGAAGAGGTTAGGTTATAGAGCAGGTACACAGCCAGGAAGAGTTGAGATGTTTTTTCAGTATTTGTTTGAAGGTGGTGGTGCCTGTGTTTCTTATAGTTTCATAGTTTCATAGTTTAGTACTAGGCTATCTGCCCTGGGGCATTTGTAAGCCTAGCCATAGTGATGTGGCTTTCGACACCCCATGAAATGGTACAAAAAATGCACAGAATAGATTTAGAATACTGTGCCTCTGTCTAGTAGTGACACAGATGTGACCCCTGGCGTAAACTTACAATCTCCCATCCACTCATCAAGATTTCTCTTGAAGAGAGTCAGTGAGGGGCTCTGCCTAACATGAACTGGGATCTTGTTCCAGAGCATGGGAAGCCTCTGGGTTATGAATCTTTCCCTCCAGCATGTCCTATTCATACTTGTGCCGAGGTTTAACTCTTTAGCTCTCATGGTTCTGATGGATTTGGATTTTTTGAGGTGGAGCATGTCCATCAGTTCCTGATTGGACATGGCCTTGTACGTCAGGCAGAGATCACCTCTGAGCAGGCGGTATGCTACTGAATAGAGCTGGAGTTTCTTTAGTCTTGCAGAATAAGACATATGTTGGAGACCCATGATCCTCTTGGTGAGGTACTTTTGTGGTCTCTCCAACTGTTGCAAATGCCGGGTGAGGAACATACCAAATGGGGCATTGTACTCAATCATGGGTCTGATGAGGGAGGAGTATAGGGGTACAGTGACATCCTTGGATCTGGATGTGAATCCCTTCATGATAAGGTGTGCAAGGTAGAATGATTTTCTAACCACTTTGGCAACGTGGGTGTCAAATGAGAGGTCGCTGTTGACTTGGGTCCCTAGGTCTTTGATTACTTTTTCCATACTCAGTGGGTTGCTGTCTATGTGATAATTTGTGGGTACTTTGTTTTTCCCAAAGGGGATGACTATACATTTTTTGGCATTTAGTTTAAGGCCATGACTCCGGCACCAGTTGTCCATTTCTGTGAGGCCTTTTTGTAGGATGTATGTGTCCGCTGGTGTATCGACTATGGCGCCTAGTTTGCAGTCATCTGCAAACTTTGTCAGCCACAACCCTCCCATGTTTGCTTTAACATCTGAGAAATAAATGCCAAACAAGAGGGGTCCCAGGACAGATCCCTGTGGGACACCACTTGTGACTGGCTTTGAGTCTGACATTGCTCCAGCGATTTTAACTTTATGGGTTCTGTCCTTTAGCCAGTTTGCAACCCATCTAGTGACATAAGGGTTTACGTTTAAGCTGTTGAGCTTATCTATGATGCCTGAGTGGGGTATTGTGTCGAAGGCCTTAGCCAAGTCCAGGTAGGCTGTATGCACTGCTTTGCCCTCATCAATGGCTCTAGTGACTGTTTTGAAAAAGTCAACCAGGTTCAAAAGGCAGGATCTGCCCTTTACAAAGCTGAACTGGGTGGGGTCAAGTGTCTGTAGGTCCCCAATGTCTATGTTTATGAGTTCCATAATGATTCTTTCCATAGCTTTGCAGACCAGGCTGGTTAAGCTTATGGGGCGGTAGTTCCCAGGGTCTGTAGAGGTACCCCCTTTGTGGAGTGGGACCACTGTTGCTGTACGCCAGTGTTCAGGTATATATCCTGTAGTAAGGCTAAGGTTAAACAGCATTTTTATGTGCGGGTTTAGCTCCTCTTGGAGTTCACGCAGCACGCAACCCGGGATACCGTCAGGTCCCATTGATGCTGTGTTTTTAGCTTTGTTGAGGGCGGCTCTCACTTGGACATCTGAGATGACAGGGAGATTACTTTCAGCTGGGATAAGTATTTCTTCTTTTGGGGGTGAGGGAGGGGAGAAATTTGCACTGGACCTGTCAGCCAGAATGTTGGCAATATATGTGGGTTCAGTGTATTTTTTGTTGTTGTGAACTAACTCTGAGCATATCTGAGGGTTTCCACCCAGGTTTCTAACATAGCTGAAGAAGGCTTTGTGGTTATCTTTAGTGTCCTTAGCAATTTTTTTCTCAACGTTGGCCTTGGATGTTTTTATGAGAGAACATAGTTTTCTGCTAGTGTTGATCAGAGATGTCTTCCGTTTATGGGATTTTGCTCTGTTATGCAGTAGCTTCCTTCTTTTGTTATGCAATTTGTTAATGGCTGAGGTCCACCAGACAGGACGCTTGCCTTTGGTGGAGAGGGACTTGGATTTATTTGGGATTGCATGATCCATGCATTCTTGGAGATGTCCATAGAAAGCATTTGTGAAGGATTCGACATTGTGGGATGTGGTATCCACTGGCCCAGTGGGCTTAAAGGATACCATCTCAGTCTTAAGAAGAGTGAAGTCTGCTTTTGAGAAGTTTTTCACTGTGGTCTTTTGTGCTGGGGGTGGAGGTGGGATATGTATATCCATGGTGATTAGTTTGTGGTCAGATCTCACTAGTGAGGGGTATACCTCTGGTGTGGAGCATTTTGTCCCCATGTTTGTGATGATCAGGTCTAGTATATTATCTCCCCTAGTGGGAGAGGTGACTAGTTGTTCCAGTGCATTTGAATTTATGAATTCCAGGAACCTTTGGGCTAGGGTGTTAGGGCTAGAATAATGTACCCAATCTACATTTGGGTAGTTGAAGTCTCCCAGTATGATGGTATTTTGTGATACATTCATATCCTCCAATGTCTTCAGGAAGGCTGAGTGGGGTTCCTGAGATTGGGAGGGTGGTCTGTAACATGCTACCAGTTGTATAACAGTTTTGCCTATGGTTAGTTGCACCTGTATGGTCTCCGATGCTTCATGTGTTGCTACTAACCTGGAGGTGTGGGTGTCCTTGATAAATATGGACACTCCCCCTCCCTTTGTGGTTCGGCCCAGGTTTTGGGGCCGAAAAGCATGATACGAGGTATAGCCTGGTAGTGCTTATAGAAGGTGGAAGTGAGTGCCATTGTTTGACGACATTGAAGGAATAGAGGAATTGACCAGCAGGTAAGGTGGACTTATCTACTTTTAGAAGTAGATGATTTTCAGATCTTAGATGCCTGCTGGGATGGTATTTGGCAAGTAGAGTTGAGAGAGCAGGACAGTCTGTGGGTCTGTAGATTATTTTGTGCACAGTAGTTAGTTGGGTGAATGAGAGATGGTGGGGGAGTTCCAGCCACCCTAATTGTTTCAGTGACTTACAATGGTGGGATGAGAATTTGGCCTTGGTGGCAAATTTTGCTATTCTATTGTAACACATTGCAAGTTTAGATTTTGTAGAATTTTGGATATTAGTGAGGAGAGGGGCACCATAAAGGAGAGAGGGTAATAAAAAGGTAGTTGCAAGGGTTTGTCTAGTAGAGAGGCTAAGAAAGTGTTGGTGCCTGTAGAGCATGCCAAACTTTTGGTGTGTTTTTTTGATGTTATTGTTTATGTGTAGGTCAAAGTTAAGGTTTTCACCTATAATAATGCCTAGTAATTTAGTGTGTGGGACAACTTCTGTAGTTGTATTGTCTTGGGCTTGTTTTTTTGGATTTAGGGCAAGATGATTGTTAAGCATCCAAGATTCAGAAGATGTGAGGGCATTCTGGGTAATTTGCTGGAGTTCAGAGCTGGAATTTGCTGTGCATATTATTGTAGAGTCATCAGCATACTGGATTACTGAGCATTGTGGGAGAGTGGTGTAAAAGTTGTTAATAAAGATGCTATATATATATATATATATATATATATATATATATATATATATATATATATATATATATATATATATATATATATATATATATATATATATATATGGGTTCCATTTAGAAGCTCGAAATACTGAACTCTCGAATTTCAGTATTTTGAGCCCAAGAAGCCGAATCCACATAATAGCAAAAGTTTAGAAGCGCGGAATTCAAAACCTCGAATATCAGAGGTTTTGAATTTCGCACTTCTAAAGTTCCGCTATGGTTATGTATTCAGGTAAGTGTGTGTGTGTAGTAAAACCTCGAAATTCAAAACTTCTGGTATTCAAGGTTTTGAATTTCGCGGTTTTTAGTTTTTGTAGATAGATAATATATAGATATAGATAGATATATATAAACACTGCTTTTGCATGTATGCACCTTCTGTAAATTTCATCTGCATGTAATAGTCACCCAGACATAAAATTATTCTTATTGTATTATGCATGTATCAATAAATACAGCATTGCAACCCTTTGTGTGTTCTTTGAAACTTTATGAATATATTGCTATTTTTTTTCATAAGTCTGACAAATCTTGGGTAGCTAAGTTACAACAGCTCTGGAAACACTGCTGGTAACACCCTCAGTGGAACTGATGGAACTTCTTGACTTGGACTATATAGTTTCTCTGGGTCCCTGCCCTCTCATCCTTGTATCTTGCCAAAGACTTCTACAGCATATTTGCGAAAACATCTCTGTGGATAATGTTGGTACTAAGACACCTCTTTGGATAATGCTGGTGCTAAAACATCTCTGTAGATAATGCTGGCACAAAAACATCACAGTCGATAATGCTGGTACTAAAACATCACAGTCGATAATGCTGGTACTAGAACATCTCTGTAGACAACCATCTTAAACAGACGTCTCCTCTTTCTCCTGAACAGTTTGCCATCACTTGTATGGACTGTGAACGACCTTGGCTGACCACTGTCTCTGAGCACAACTGCTTCTGGCTGCCTTTTATTTTTTTCAGAATTCTTCTGCATCACCAGCTCATCTCCCTTTTTGATGATGAAAGTTCTAATATGAGAGACACACAGTCATCTGTCTTGACAGATTCTGTTTCAGTCTCTGTCTGTACCTGTACTTGTCAGTGGTTTTATGGAGTTAGTGACATAAATATGTGCATTGTACCCTTTAATCCATCACTCATCAACAGATGAATTGCTGAATGAATAACACCTTGTGACAGAGTATTTTAATACTCCTGTAATGCAAGAATGACACTCCTCATAAGAGTTCCTTTTAGGGGTTCCTATCACATAGTTGAACTTGTACAAGTTTGAACCTTATATGGTCGAGACCATAAATCTGAACTTGTACAAGTTTGAGCATTTCAACAGAAATCTCCATATGGGGAGGTTTCCATTCTGTTGAATGAGATGCGATCTCGGAGTTGGTATATTTAAGTAACGAGGGGTGGGGGGTGGAGGGGTGCTTGCTCCCTGCTTACAGCAGTTTATTTTGTTTTTCCTTCTTTTTTTTATTCATAGTCAAAGTTTTGTAACTTTGAACGGAATGGTTAGTACATTTTAGTGTTTGAAGTTACAAAACTTTGACTATGTGATATAGACCCCCTTTTAGTGCTCTGTGATGTCCTCTTGAGCCTCCTTACAGTCTTGACCATTTAATTGCAAATAATGTGGACTTGGTGAGGCTTGTTTAAAATCACATTATTCAGAATTAAAAATAAACTCAAAGCTTTCAGTTTGTGGACCGCTATTTTACTCAGTAAAATCTTGAATCACATGACTTACAAAAATGAATTCAGAGCTTTAATGAAACTCATGCTTTGTAACATGTGATAGTCTCACTTCACCATTTCAGGAGTGTTTGTATAATATTGGCCTCTTAATGGTCTGTTCCACTTTTGCCCATCTGTCTTCCCTGTATTTTATAGAACAGTGTAGGTTCTCTTAGACTCTTTTGATAAGCATTACATATTAGTTTTATACCTCTTGCTTTATCTGTATTGACATTTCTGATTAAAATAGAACATCACAAGCTTTACATTGCCATTTCATAGTTACCAACTGTAACATATGATTTCTGCTCCGCAAATCTCTTCTTAGCTGTTTATGTACAGTTAATCTACATTGAACGTCAGACCTTGCATCCTGTTAAGATCCTTTCTGAATGTAAATTATAATTGTGCTATTGTCCTTACTGCAGACTGTTGTTTTTGCATTCCTCTTATTTCTGCAGCTATCTCTGTACACCACTGAAATTCCTGCAACTTGTCTATCTCGGTTAGCTGTTACATGACTCATTGAACCTCTAACCAAATCCTCATACTGCTCTTCCAAATATACATGAATACCTTAGCCATACATTTGTCTTTCTACTTTGCAGTTAAATATCAAGTTTTATTTCTATAGGCATAGCAGCATTCTCTGTAATACTGGTGGTGCATTATGTGATTACTTCTAAAATATGCTCTGTAATTATTTCTGATTAGTCTGTAGTAATGCTTCCTTACTGTAAATCTGATCATGAAATTTTTCATTGTATTATACTGTTGTTAGGACCAACTACTGCATCTTGTATATCTTTTTGGTTCATCTGTGAATGCTTTGTGTCCATGGACTTGTCTATCCTCTTGAAAAACACTGGTACTAGATCATTCTGACTGATATCCACTTGTAGATTTACTGGTTTGTTAATGTCAGAATACTTCAGTGTGAGTGTTTCTGTCAGTAACTGTTTGAGGATTTCAAAACCCATTTCTTGTTCCTGGCTTCATTGCTTCTCCTAACGGCTTCCTCAAGGGCATAATTATTTCTGAAACTTTGGAAGATGCTGCCTCATACACAAAAACCTCATCAGTACCTGTTTGCTGTCTTGTTTTTCAACCACTGCAGTTATTTTCTCTGTATTTTCTTTTGGGCTTTCTGAAATTAGAATGTGACCCATGTGCTTCAGATCAATCATTCTGATTTTACAGTTCTATTCATCTTGAAGTTGTAATGTCTTTGTGTAAAAACTGCATTTACCTCTGTTATGCATTTCTAGAGAGCATCCCCCAACTAGCAGATTAGTTAGCAGCTCTCTGTATCACTCCAGATACCAATGAAATGATCAAGTAGAGATCTTAAAAAGCTATGTTTTCTGGATGTGATTGTTTCTAAATGTTTTGGCCATGTTTTTAATAGAACATGATTACAGTTGTGTGCTGCTCTGTGGATCAGGGCTGTCCATACTAGGAGGGCATGGTGAGGTCTGCTGGGAATAGACTTGGAAGTTACATTATACTAGTGTACTCTGTTATCTAGCCAAACTTATATGTGGGTTTAGCGGGTGAGTTGCTGTACATTAGTAGATAATAAATATAGTAGACATTACTGTATCCTAACTGGATAAAGCCATATGAAAATGGACACTGACATGGCCACTTGTGAATGAATGACAGGACTGTGGGATCATACTTCTGGTTAAGACAAACAGCCACTGATCTCTTGCTGTCTCTCTCTTTTATAAAATCTTCATTTCATCCCAAGTAAAACTTGTACACATGCATTAGTGTAAAAGAAAACAAACCATTGTAATGTTTTTGCATGCTGTATACGCATTTCCTTTGTAACAATTCACATCCACTTCATCAGTACATAAACTGCGTTTCCTTCCTTCCTTCCATTAAACCTCACTCCTCCTGTACATTATTCTGCATTTATTGTTCCTACAGATTCCATTTACTTTTATGTAATTTGTTTGTTCTTTTTTTTAGGGATCATACCTCCAGGTCTTTTATCTTCTTTTTGATATTCAGTACTTCGGTTACAACTGGTTTGGATTTTGATTTCCATTTTCTAGTAATTGCTTTTTGGACAGCCAGTAGCATTAAAGTTAGTAAGGTCTTAGTATGTCTAAGCAATTCTTTCCTTAGTTACATTGATTTCCTCCTCCAACATTTCTAACAAAATACTCTGTAGGAAATTTTTTAAATCTGCCAACACATTAATATTAGTAAACACAAAAGGTGATCTTTGTGCCCAAACTGTCACTGATAACCAAAATACTGATGAAAAAGTGTTTGGAAATTGGGCAGCGTTATTTTTTGTTTGGTTCTGCTTTTGTGGTGATTTTACGTGTGGAGTGTCATTAAACTTTCACTTGCTGATTTCTTGTGCCTTTCCTTTGGTTAACACATTAATATTCCTGGAACACGTTCCCAATTACCTGTCTGTTTCTCATCACATTTCTAACATTTGCTATCTACCTAAGGGGAAAAATCTCAGAAGTCTGCTTGGGGTATAAATATATGTATGCAAACACTCAGAACAGAATTCCTAAACCTGTGTCCATTGATCTCTTGATGGGATATTTCACTCCATCCATTAATATATTTGATCAAGACTGAATAAAATGTGGGCAGTTAACAGCCATTATTGTTCAGCAGACATTTACCTGTATGACTGTCAAAAGTGGTTGACAGAATGGAGAGCAAGGTGTAAATATGAACATCTTGCTTACAAGCTGCCAGCAATAGATGGCTAGATGTAAATTATTTAACCACTGAGGGAAAAATAAAATGCTAGACAAGAGGATATGAGACAAGGAGCCATTGACTTTTCAGGTGGACTTTCCTACTGATCTACTGACATAGTAACTAATTCCAAGGAAGCTCAGTAGAAATAAGTAAAGCCTATGCAGACAGGGTGAATGTGCCAAAGGTAAATATATCATCTCAAAACAAAGTCATTTTCAGTTCATACTTGAGGGGAGGGATAAGTGAAGTACCTGATCGTGATTGCTTTCTCCCTCTGTCTGAAGTTCTGTCAAGTATTTATTCCATTAATGGGCATCCTCAAACAATATGGTAGCAATTCATGATCACTGCAGAGGAAAAGATGGCCAAAAACTAGCATTTTGAATGTTCAGCCTCATGCTTGAAACATAACTTTTTGTAGAATATGTTGGTCACTGTCTTCTTTCCACTATATATAATTTCTGATAAGACTGTTACATAAATCCTCCATTGCTCCTGTATAGCATCTGTTTCACAAATATAGATTATAAAATGTCCCTATACTAACTTACATTTTGATACATGGTTTATAGTAAGAAACTAATGTGCACTATGTGGAAGGGTGTTAAACACAGATTCTGCTATTTATTCCTATTTACACCTGTCAGTGTGTAGTGTGTTGGTGTACCTGTCTACCTACCATGTAAATGCTGGTCATTAACTTTAGCCTTAAAACAATAGGCAGGGAGCCTTCATCTAGCAGGACTGGAAACAACTTGTAAAACATCAAAGGCAGTGATGAAATAATTTTAATTTCAAAGGACCAACAAGAAATGCTTGACTTAGCTTTCTTTACAGCAGATGGCAATGTTGCCACAATGTTTTAAGTTCAACATTCATATTTACACAGGATAGAATTATCTGCACAATTCTATCTGGCTAGGCTGGCAGCTTCACCCATCTCTACCAGTCATCACCCCCCCCCCCCCCCGGAGAACTCAAGCTAGTTTTTCAAGTTAACCTTGAGAAACGCCGCTTGAAAGGGTTAGGTCTCTCTGAGTGTACCTACCCCATTCACTGTCTTGAGAGCCCATCTGCATTGGCTTTGCTGCTCCCACTGCAGTGCTGCACTGACATATCATATGCTTGCAACCCTAGGCACCATCTTAGCAACTTTGCCTTTTGCTGACTGGCTCTGTTTAACCATTTTAGGGGGTTGTGATCTGTCATAACAGTAAATTTCCTTCCATACAGATAAGGCTGAAGTTTCTGCAGCGCCCACACTATGGCTAGACATTCCTTTTCTACTGCTGCATAGCATTCCTCCCTGGGATGGAGCCTACGACTGAGATAAACTACTGGGTGCTCTTCCCCCTCTGAAGAAATCTGGCTAAGTACTGCCCCTACCCCATGGTTTGAAGCATCCACCTGCATAACAAATGATATGCTGTAATCTGGACTGGCTAACAAAAGGGGTCATCCCAAAGCTTCTTTAAGCTTCTGGAATGCCTGCTGACTTGCTGGGGTCTACACTACCTTATCTGGCCTGTTCTTCCTTGTCACATCTGTGAGGGGAGCAACTATGGTACTATAACTGGGGATGAACTTTCTGTAGTACCCTGCTGTCCCTAAAAATGCGCTCACCTACCTTTTAGTAACAGGTGCAGGCCATGCCTGAATGGCTTCCACTTTGGCAGGTTGTGGCCTTATATTACCACTCCCCACTCCATGTCCTATGTAGGAGATGTCTGCCATACCACCTGACATTTGCTCGGCTTAATGGTAAACTCTGCCCTCTGTAGTCTGCCCAGCACCTCCCTGACATGCTGAAGGTGCTCTGGCCAGGAATGGCTGTAGATGGCAATATCATCTAGGTAAGCAAGGACAAATCCTCCTGCTCCTGCTAGGATACAATCTATCAGCCTCTGGAAAGTTGCTGGGGCATTCTTCATCCCAAAGGACATCTTTGTGAACTCATACAAGCCAAAAGGAGTCACAAAGGCTGACTTCTCTCTAGCACTGGGAGTCAAGGGCACCTACCAGTAACCCTTGGTAAGATCAATGGTTGTAAGATACTTAGCCCCACCCAGCTGCTCTACGGCCTCATCTGTCCTAGGCATGGGGTAAGCATCCGACTCTGTGTGGCTATTTAATTTCCTGTAGTCCACACAGAACTTGGTGCTACCATCCTTCTTTGGCACCAGCACCACTGGGGAGGCCCAGGGACTATTGAACTCTTGAATCACTCCTAGTTCCAACATCTCCTGTACCTCCTCCCTCAGAGTCTGTTTGACTCTCTCAGGCACTCTATAAGGGGCCTGCCTAATAGGCCTTTGGGGTCCTGTATCCACCTGGTGCTTCCCCAGGTAGGTGCACCCTGGTTTACCAGTGAACATGTCCCCAAATGCCTGCAACACTGCTCAGATTTCTTGAACCTAGGTAGGAGATAGCTGCTGGGACATTGCTACCCCTTCCACTGAGGTGTCAGCCCGAGCTTCACTGAGGAGATCAGTCCCCAGATTTCCCTCAGACTCCTCCTGCAATCCACTGCAAATGCTCAGCACAAGGGCCTCCCTATCATGTTAAGGTTTCATCATGTTAACATGGTACAATTTGTGCCCCTGCCATCTGCCTAGCAGTTCCACCATGTAGTTAACATCACTTACCTTTTTTACTACCTTGTAGGGACCCTCCCAAGCTGCTTGCAGCTTGTTGTGTCTGACAGGAATGAGAACCATTACCTGCTGCCCCACAGCATACTCTCTAGTTCGAGCATTCCTGTCATACCTCACCTTTTTCTGTTGTTGAGCTTTTGCCCGGTTCTGCTGGACCAAGCCCATGAGTTCCCTGAGCCTTGTCCTGAGGCTCAGGATGTATGCCACAAAAGACTCCTTGTGATAATCACACTCACCTTCCCACTCATCTCAAATTAAATCTAGTGGTCCCCTCACCCTATGCCCATACAGCAACTCAAAGGGTGAAAAACATGTGGATTCCTGGGGAACCTGTCTGTAAGCAAACAAAAGGTGGGGCAAATATTTGTCCCACTCCCTCTTAAACTGATTTTTTTATTTTTGCGCTTTGTTTTTTTATTTTTCGTGCTTTAGCTGATGTCATCACGTGTGCAATGATGTCAGCTCACTAGGGCTACCAGCCTGTCCAAATTCAGGTTTCCGGCTGGTTCAAATGCTTTGCGAGCGAGAACAAACTAGCCAGAAAGGATTTATTTAGAAAGGCTCACTTGGCTATTTGATTTATTTAGAAGTCTCCAGCTGGAAAGGATTTGCCTGGCTATTTGATTTTTGGCTTGGAACAGATGAAGGCTCAAACGGATGCTTTGCTGCTTGAGGTAAGGATTTGTTTAGAAGGCTCATTGCTCCTCGCACAGAAAGGATTTATTACTCAGCTCAGAAGTAAGTTACAGGAAGGATTTATCGCTCAGCATTAAGCTGAAACGGTGTGTGTGTGTGTGTGTGTGTGTGTGTGTGTGTGTGTGTGTGTGTGTGTGTGTGTGTGTGTGTGTGTGTGTGTGTGTGTTTGTCTGTGACTGATGGTTAACTAAACTGGTACTAACTTTAAAATAATAGAAATAACATATTAAAATATGACACTATAGATTTAAAGACATGTTTTCAATTTATTTATTTAAAACACAAAACAATTTTTCACAGAAAATACAGAAGTACATTTCAGCTAGATTGTGCCAAAGTAGGAATGTGTACACGCACACACACACACACACACACACACACACACACACACACACACGCACACACACACACACACACACACACACACACACACACACACACACACACACACACACACACACACACACAGAACACAATTAGTCTGGGGATGATAGGGGGTGGTCTTCATGTGCTTCACCCCACAGGACTTCCACAGACAAGCCAGCAGGTCTGGCATGAAATTGGCACCTCTGTCATTCAGTATTTCTTTTGGGAAACCTACCCTGCTGAAAATCTCTAACAACGCATTTACCACCTTCTCTACCTCAATGTTGGACAAAGCCACTGTCTCAGGGTATCGTGTTGCATAATCCACTACCACTAGGATATACTTTTTCCCTGTAGAACTTGGGGTACTCAGAGGATCCACAACATCCATAGCTACCCTCTGAAATGGCTCCTCAATCACAGGCAAAGGCATCAAAGGAGCTCTCACCTTGTCTCCTTCCCTGCCTACCTTTGGGCACTGCTCACAGGTCCTGCAGTACACTGTTACATCTTTGGAAATTCCAGGCCAATAGAAGTTCTGCATAATATGCCTCTTTGTACGTTTTATGCCCATATGACCGGAAAAGGGAATATCATGGGCTATGGCTAGAAGCGGCAGATGGTAGGCTCTAAGCACTACCAACTGCTGTACTCTGTCACCTTCTAGCCCTCCCTCAGGGGTCCAGTCTCTGTATAGTAACCTTTTGTCCCAGTATACAGATTCCCCCTTTCCTTGAGGATCAGGTGCCTCCCTAGCTACCTGCCTCAGGCCTTGCAATGTAGGGTCTGAAAGCTGAGCCTGTCTCAACTCTCTCCTTCTAACCCTTTTCAGCTCCCCTTCCATAGGAAGTATGACGTCTTCTGACATTGGTGCCTCACTGTCAGCCTGGGTACTACTACTCACATCTACCTTTGTAGTTACTCTGTCCAAGGGAACATCAGTACCCACAAGCAGCTGTGGCTGACATTCAGTCTCACTGCTACAGAGTAGCTCCCTCCCTGAAGTAGCCACCTCATCAGCCCTGGCTGCAAGTATGCAGTCTGCCTGGGTCTCCCCATGCTACCAGACCCACATGCTTGTCTCCTAGCCTGACTGCATGTAACTGCATAAGTACATGGTACTGCCTCATCTGAATCCTTCCCTCTCAGGACATCTGCAGGATGGTAGTTTAGTACCAGTATTGTCTCAAGACAACCTACTATTGGCATTTTGTCTTTCCCACTTACTGGCTCCCTCACCTTTGGTTCCCCACCTTGCCTCCATGGACACCTGTATGCCACATGGCCCCACTGGTTGCATTCAAAACATTTAACCCTAGCTCCTAGACGTGTACCTGGACTAGTGGCTTCCCCTGCTACTGGCAGATACTGTTGTGGCAGTCTGTGCTGCCCACCATGGATTCCTTTAGACCCATGAGCAGTACTGGGGGTCCCCTTCCTGTGCAGGGCTGCCCTGCTTGCCAGGTATAGGTCTCCCTTCTTCCCCAACTCATCTGAAGTAGCACATTGTCTTATCAGCTAACCAGATCCTCATGTCCTCAGGCAAAGTGCTAAGGGCTTGCTTCCTCACCAAAAGGTCTGCCAGCCTTTTAAAAGTGGTAACCTGACATCCATGCTCAATTCAGCAACATATTCACACACACTTTCATCTGCCTTGCATCTATGCTCATGAGACTTTTCCCTATACATTTCAGGTGTTAGCTTAAACAGTTCTAAATGACATTTCTTAACAGCAGTATAATCAAAACATGCAAGATAAGACATTTTAGATAATGCAGTTACAGCTTTACCATGGAGTAAGGGGGTCAGGAACTGTACCCAGAACCCTTGGTCAACTTCATACTGTTTAAATACCCTCTCAAACATATGAATGAAACTATCAAACCTATCCCCCTCTTTAAACTGTAGAGGAAATTTACTGACCTGTTGTGCTTCTGGAGTCCCATTGCTCCCTTCCCCATTACCTCCATGACCCTGGCGAAGAGTCATCATCTCCTTCTCATGCTGCCTCTGCCTCTCTTGTTCCTCAGCTTGCAGACGTAACAGTTTCTCATTCTCCTCAGCCTGCAAATGTCGCAGTCTCTCATTTGCATCTAATTCCAAACACCTGGCCTCCAACTCAAGTCTCTTTAGCTCATACCTCCCAACTGTCCCGAATTACTCGGTTTTTACCAAGTTTTGTGGTCCAAATAATGAGGTGTCATGATTCCTGAGTGGCAACCCTTCATTTCCAATTTTTTTTCATAATTTTTTATTTTTTATTTTTGCGCTTTGTTTTTTTATTTTTCGTGCTTTAGCTGATGTCATTGCGTGTGCAATGATGTCAGCTCACTAGGGCTACCAGCCTGTCCAAATTCAGCTCGCTGTGCACGTATTTCCAGGTTTCCGGCCGGTTCAAATGCTTTGCGAGTGGGAACAAACTAGCCGGAAAGGATTTATTTAGAAGGACTCACTTGGCTATTTGATTTATTTAGAAGGCTCCAGCTGGAAAGGATTTGCCTGGCTATTTGATTTTTGGCTTGGAACAGTTGAAGGCTCAAACGGATGCTTTGCTGCTTGAGACAAGGATTTGTTTAGAAGGCTCGTCGCTCCTCGCACAGAAAGGATTTATTACTCAGCTCAGAAGTAAGTAAGCTGCAGGAAGAATTTATCGCTCAGCTCAGAAGTAAGTTACAGGAAGGATTTATCGCTCAGCATTAAGCTGAAATGGTGTGTGTGTTTGTGTGTGTGTGTGTGTGTGTGTGTGTGTGTGTGTGTGTGTGTGTGTGTGTGTGTGCATGTGTGTGTGTGTGTCTGTGACTGATGGTTAACTAAACTGGTACTAACTTTAAAATAATAGAAATAACATATTAAAATATGACACTATAGATTTAAAGACATGTTTTCAATTTATTTATTTAAAACACAAAAGATTTTTCACAGAAAATACAGAAGTACATTTCAGCTAGATTGTGCCAATGTAGGAATGTGTACACACACATACACACACACACACACACACACACACACAAACACATACACATGCATATATGCATATACATACATGCACACAGACAGACTGCTAACGCACACACACACACACAGAACACAGACAGACTGGCATGTGCATACACATGCACTCAAGCACACATACACACAAATCACGTTCTCTTCTCCTCTAAGATATGAAAATTTCTGGGTTACTTAAATGTAGAAAAATAAAGTATTCAGTGAAATCGAATATAACTAAATTGACTATCTTTCATTATAAAGATACTAATGCCAAGGCATTTTACTGTATACAACTATTTTGCATTCATTTCTACAAAGTCTGCTTCTATATTCATACAAAAAATATTTTTTTTAAATGTTTAGATGTAAGGGGTTTTGTTGGAACATGCAATACTTTTGTTGTTTTCTTACATAAAAGCCTTGAGAAAAAATGCTATGTATAATATCTAAGAAACTGAACCAAAATGGAAGCTAACTGTTGTGAATGAAAGAGGCAGTATGGTGTTCTGGCTGACATGGTTCAAAAGCAAACAGAAAAAAACAGTTTTCCTTGTGTAAAACATAATGCTGTTTTCTACCAGGCTCCATCTGGGAACAAGGTCTGATTTAAAATAGTACTCCTAGCAAAACAACTTCATCGTCAACTATATGTAAAGTGATGACATCTGTGAGCATTTACATGTAGTTTTATCAATTCAAATAATATAAGTTATTATAAAATATGACATTTTCTAAACTCTAGAAGGCATTGCCCATTCTCTAGCAACATAAGCTCAGCACCCAGTTTGGTTTGGTTTAGTATTAGACTTTTTCCACCACTGGCCATGCATTTTCTTTGGATGTGGTGTGGGTTTCAATGCTGTTGCAATTAATGTGAGTTTCAAGGGCAGAGAAGTTTTAATGCCAAGTCCGTTTTCATTGTGAGACAGTATTGCTTTATTTAGCAGATACCTATTTTGTGTTTGTGCATTGTGCTATAAAATGCAAAAATCAAATCCAAATAATCATTGTAGAAGTAAAGCAGTATGCATGCACACAATATTGTTTATGGTAAATGGGGCAAAATAGCTCGGTAATGGGACATTGGAATGGCTGCATGGGACTCTGGTGCCATATTTTGGTTGTCTGTTCTTCAATTTGTGTTTGAAAGTTGATATCCCACAACTCCACGGGAGTGGGCATGGTTACATAATTATGTATGCAAATTTGTTGTTAATCAGCGTACGTATTTGTACCTATTTTTCATCGGCCTTGTCCAGATTTTTGATGTTTCCAGGTTGAGAGGATATGCTTTAGCTCCAGCTGGATTTTTAAGTCCACTGCAGAAAGGTTGAGCTGTCCATTCTCTGAGGGTATTATATCTCCACTGCCAGTCTGATTGTCCTCCTGGTTGCTGTTTTCTGATGCAGTTGTAACCAAGGCTACAATCAGGTCTGCCTTAATCAGGTTTCCATGCACCAGTCCCTAGCCTGGCACATCTCCGCCAGCTGGCTCCTTGTCAGCTTTTCATACTCCTCTGCTGACATGCTGCCTGCTCACCCTGACTAACTAAGCTAACAAAATAAATAAAGCAATTGTGATCTGAACTCTGAGTATTCACTGCATGGCTGTTTTAGAATACAAAACACCTTCAAAGCTCACTGTACACAAGCTACAGGATTCACTCTACCCACACCACTACAAGCCAATTAGTATTTGCCAGCTAATTAATATGTGATGTGGATATCCCACCTCTACCAAACAATTAATATGTGATGCCCGTGCCCTGGCCCAGCAATCAAGGAGCCTCAATCCTCACCACTAACACCAGAGGGGGCGTCTCATATATGAAGGAAAGGATAACAAATACACACAGTAAAGTGCAATTTCCCTTAAGAGCACATAGAGATCACAGTCAGTCCGAGGCTGGTCGCTCCCTTGCTCTCCAGGTCCCCAATAAGACTCCCCAGTGGCACAGCTATGCGGTCCAGAACTCAGCCAGCTCAGCAAGCTAAAATCTCCAGTACCCTCTCTGTCCAACCAGTGCTTCATGTCCCTGCCCAAGTAGCTGACACACACATACTTTGAGATAAGAGTTTATACAACCACACAGACAGTTCTGGGGAAGGCTGGCACACATTCTCCAGCTGTGCCCCTTTTTCCCAGACTATAAGGTAGCACCACTTGCCGCCACCTAGCTAATATTTATTAGTTACCCAAAGGCCCTTAAAAGGGTGTCCAATTATTACTGTGCAATATTATTATCCAATTGGTAGTATAACTAAACAGTCAAGGCTTATTAGAGTGACTTGGTACAGGATCCTTGTATACATGCAATGTACTTTTAGAGCTTAACTTATCTCTACACAAAACAGCACAGTTGAAAGGTTTTAAAATATTTAATAATAAATAATAAACACACAAGACAATACTTTCTACTAGACCGTGCTAGTCAAGAGATCAGAGATCACAGATAAACACTTAAAATAATTCAGTAGTACAGTTCTGACATCACAGAAAAACACGTAGTCTAATCTTTCTAGTTTCTGGCTATTTCTAAGAGAAAACACAATTCTAAGATAGCTTACATAAGACAACAGGCAGAGTGCTGATGAGTTGGATATCAAGACAAAAATGCTTCATAATCTCTGGTTCTCATGGTTTAAATTGAAACTGCAGTTCTGCTAAAACATTACATCATCTTTCTACACTTCCTGGAGTTCCCAGGCTGACAGAAACTTCATTTATATTATTGTACACTTAGAGCAATAAAGGACCTTCCACATGTAAATTCTGGTCATTAACTTTAGGTTTAAAACAATAGGAGGAAACCTTCATCTAGCCGGACTGGAGACGACTTGTAAAACATCAAAGGCAGTGATAAAATATTTTAATTTCAAAGGACCAACAAGAAATGCTTGACTTAGCTTTCTTTACAGCAGATGGCAATGTTGCCACATTGTTTTAAGTTCAACATTCATATTTACAAAGGATAGAATTATCTGCACAATTCGATCTGGCTAGGCTGGCGGCCTTCACCAATCTCTACCAGTTTTTACAACTTGTAGAATGCAAAATCATACTTTTTCTTCTTGTGTGAGCTAAGTGGTCACCAAGTGGTCTCTACTTCATTGCTGTATAAGCTGCTGTGCATTTGTGTGTTTATTAAAAACACTCATCAGCAGCATTGTCAGCCAAGTCCAGAGGCGAATATTAATTTAAATGCAGCAGGGGTTTTCCAGGTGTGCAAACTCTCATATGTAGAACAGCTGTAATATGAGGAGTGCTGCTTATATCTCTTGACACTAACACACAGTGGTTGAGCCTGCGTGTTATGTAGGCAGGGTAAGTGTCCATGTTCTCAAATTTAGCATCTTCATACTTTTTTCTCACTTGTTCATGTACAGACAAAATAATTTTACCAAATTCAAAAATAATACAAAAACATCTACAATTTAAAAAATTATATCAGATTATATATAATGTGACACCATTGGTTATATGACAGTGATTTAATATTTAGAGAAATAGTTTTCTTTCTTTCTTTCTTTCTTTGGCATTTATTCAGTGGGAAAGGCCAACTGGATCATGAGGTACCTATTTTCAGTGGAGGCCCGGGGAGAAAAGCTCCAGATACTTATGGTTAACAGAATGAAAACCCGTATGCACTAGTCTGTAGCTTTTAGAGATTCATTAAATACCTCTGCTGAAGTTTTGTAGGTTGCATATAATTTTGAACTTGTGTTGCTTTGTGAGTTTTGTGATAGTCCTGTGAGTATAAGCTGGTAGGCGGTCACTTATGAAGTCGAGGAGTGTACCCGAGGATGTAAAGTGAGAAGGGTTCGAGACTAGTATCTAGTCCGGGTTGGAGTGATGGATGTTATTTTTGCTATATCTGGTAGGAGTATTTATAAGCTGAGTAAAACCACAGAGGTTTATACTGTTTGTTGAGAGTTGTGAGGTTAATGTCTGCCAGTCAGTGTTAACATTCCCTAGGATAATGGTTTTGTTTGGTATTGTTTCAGGTATCCAAGCTAGAATATTTTCTAGAATGCGAAATGTTTACCCAGCAGGGATATATATATATATATATATATATATATATATATATATATATATATATATATAACAACTATGCAGAGATTCTTAGATGAGGTAAGTTTTAGAAACAGTATAAAGATTTCAGATGTGCAGAATTTTGGTATAGTATTTGAGTATGGAGAAGCTATCAAGATGTTAGGGAAAGTTAGCGTTATTCCACCACCTTTTTTATGTGCTCTGTCTACTTTGATAATTTTTATTTATTTATTTATTGCAGTGGGTTTACCAGGATAGTACACTGGGCCATAAATAACCCGTTTTCAATGGAGTCCTGGGGAGAAAAGCTCCAAAAAGAAATCAAAATGTACATTCAACATTTGACAGTGACAATCTAGGTACAGAGAGTTGTTAATACAATGTAGGCAGAATAAAAGTAAAACTAATCAGATATAGAATAGCAGTCATAACAGTTAATACAATGAGAAGAAACATGCTAGTAATAGAACAAATGAAAACATTAATACAGATTAGAGAACAAGCATAGTAGCTAAATAAAGTAGGATATGATACTGAAGGACATTAAGTAGAGTTAGTTATGTGGGGTGGGAGCAAGGGCATTCCCACTGTGATGCTAGGTGTAAGAAAAGAGACTTTTTGAAGGTAGAGTGGTTAGAGGTGGTGCGGATGCTTGGTGGTAGGGAGTTCCAGAGGCGAGCGAGGCTGAAGGAAAGAAGGTTTTTGCCTGGGGGATGAGTAGGTTTATGCACTTCTAGCAGATTTTGATTATTAGACCTTAGAACTCTGATAGGTAGGTGCATTTTAAAGGCAGAGGAAAGGGAGGGACAGAGGGAGGGGTTTAGAATAAGCTTATGGGCTAGAGTTAGTTGAGTGTAAGTTAGTTGATTGGGAAGTTCTAGCCATTTTAGTTTATAATATAATAATTTAGTTTAATGCTGTAATCAGGGGAAAGTATTTCAGTATCTTTTATTTCTGGTTTTAGCAAAGTGTCTGTAATAGCAAGGATGCGTGGTAGAGTGTATAAACCAGGCATGAAAGAGTGTCAGTTTATTGCACATGGTTCTTATACAAAGAGTGATGAGTTTTAGTTCTTTTTGTCTGAGGAGTGGTACCTGGGTTGGGGTGAATGTCCCCACATGACTTTAAGGCCATGAAAGAACATCTAGTTGTTTTAGGAGTTTTAAGTAATTTGTGTATTTGTATTAGTTTTAGGATGTAGTGGTCAGTATTGAGGACTGTAGTGTGGGAATAGAAGAATATTGGTATACAGATCAGTGCTGGGGTTATTTGTAAGAAGCTTGTGATAGAGGGATTGAGTGATAATGATAAGGCAGTAGTTGAGGTAGGGTCTATATCACCACATCGAATTGTGATAAGTTCGAACGCACTTTGTTCGAATCAAAAAGTCCAAAAGTCCTAAACTACGAAGTTACAGAACATCATTTTTTTTTCCCAGGGAAAAAAAAATCAGTGGGCCGTCTTCAGGGCTTTGCTATTTTCTCCACTGTAGTGTGATCTCAGAGTTGGTATATTTAAGTAGGGAGGGTGTAAAGTTGTGATTTTTTTTTTTCATGGAGCAGCAATTTTTTTCCCTGGGAGAAAAAAATCACTGTTCCGTGAGTTCGCTGTTTAGGGTTTTCGGACTTTTAAGTTCGAACAAAGGGCGTTCGAACTTATCACCATTCGATGTGGTGATATAGACACATTGAGGTATGCTTATGTAGTAGTGTTGCTGGAGGAGTTGTTAGGGTAGAAAGAGAAGAAGGAAGAGAAACAAGAGGCATGATTGGTGTAGAGTGAGGTAGCTTAAATGGAAGTAGAGGAGGACTTAGGGCTGCTGGAAGTGAAGCAGTTATAGGGGGTAGAGTTTAAAGTGAAAATACTGTGGGACAGTAGTGTAGAAAAAGGGGGTGTGGTTAGAGTGATATGGGTGAGGTGTGGAAGGGGAATGCTGTGTAATAGACTGATTGGAGTGTAGTTGGAATTGGAGGGAGTTTGCAGGAAGTGGAGCTAAAGGAAGTATAATTTTATAAAAGAAGAGTGATAGGTTGTCCTAGTATCTTCCTGGAATGTAAGGAATAGAGGTATTAAAGGATAGAGTATAATAATGTAGTCAAAATAAAAAAAAATGAGGGTTTATTTGGGAAAAATAAAAGATACAATGTGGAATAGATAAGTACTATTGGGAGAGTGTGATTATAAATGGATATAGTGCAAAGCAATATGGTAGGGAGAAAGATAGTTGGGAATGTGGCTAAAAGTTAAAAAAGATAAGGAAGTAGAAAACAGAAAACAGAAGTGTATTTATAGCAGTAGTGAGGTGATTTGGGGAGGGCTTTGGAAAAGGAGTCACAAGTCAAATCTATATTTAGGAAGTATAGTATTATATTAAGAGGGGGTGAGTGGAAATTGGGGGTAGGGGAGTGAAGTGAAGCCAAGCATAGCAGCTCTCCTATCCTCAGATCAATTTAAAGGTCAATTTATAACCTAGCCCATGTAGAGAAATTAAAGGTAAGTTAATATGATACAAACAGGAATTGCAGTATGAAGTGAGAGAAAAATCAGGGTTATGGTATATTTAGAGAGACAGTCTTGGAGGGATTGAAGTGAGTGAAGAAGGGGGAGTAAGGTGGTGCAAGATATGAATAGGTATTTTTCATATTTAAGGATATAGTTTATCCTGGTCTTGAACAAGAACAGAGGCAGATTTTTAGCTATTACTCTATCAGGATGGCTTTAAAAGACTGGAGGAGAGAATTATGCAGCTCACCAAATTCACAGTTCTTTACTTAATTCTTTAACTCACAGGGTCAGCAAGAACTTGTGTTGTTATGAAAAATGCATAACGAATAAATGGCAAATTTTCCATGGTTCACAATTATTCCTGGGCTTCCCCATTATAAATAAGACAATTTCTTTGTATTTTTATTTTATTTAGTACAACTAAGTAAACTAGACAACTTGGGACTATTTTTCACCCTTGTTACAGTTGTGAAAATTAAGTAAAAATATAAAATTAAAACACAAAGCTTTGATACAGTAGCCAATACGTAAACATGCAAACATATTACAGCTAATTAATATTACATGTTGTGACTAGACAATGAAAAGTCAGAAACCAAATATACATTAATGCAGTGCAAGCTGTAAAGTAACAGTAATGCTCTAGTAGATAACAGTGACAGACTAAGATGTAATCTATCATAGAAGTAGCTGCTCAAAAATATAGCATTAATTTAATGTGCAGAATAAATAATGGCACATGGAAGAGTGGTGTGGAAAGGGAAGGAACTGCTATAACTTGTATAAGTATTTGCATATTGTATAAAGTGTAGTACGTGTATGTTATGTGTTGTTATTATACAGTATTATCATATATTGAGTATATACTTTCAAGGCTTTCTTTCCCTGGTGCATGTGCCCTGAGCCTTTTCAGGATTCTCAAATATTCTGCTTAGAATTAGAAACGAGTCTAACTTATGAAAACACAACCTAGAGTTCTCTGCCAAATTACATTGCACAGATAAATTACATGATGTCTGCAGTTATACCACATCTCGGTGGAAGACAAAGTGAGTCTGAAGACTTCGCGCAGAAACTGTAACTTACTTTGAAGTGATGTAGAAATACTTCATTTCTGCATTGTGCATTTTATTTTGAGCACTAACGTACTTCTTCACCTGCTAGATGGTTTTCAGATATTTGCTGAGCCGTGGTGCAGCAGTGAGTAGCAAAGATGTTGTAGCATGCCGCAGTCCGATGCTACTTAGGTATGTAGTAGGACCGGCATAGCACTGGCATTCTAACCTGAGCAGTAGCAGCGTGACTGAGCTAAAACTAGTCACATAACCATCATGAAGAAAACAGTAAGGTGGCATGCCTGATGCTATGCCTGTTCATATGTGCAGCAATTCACCTCATAGCTGCGGGTTGAGCACTGTGCGCAGGCCTCAAAGGGGCAACACAGCAGAGTGCTGACTCAGGTTAATATATAAATGTGGAGGAAAGTGGAAGATAATAGAAGAAGAAAAGGTAAAATATCAAACAAGTGGCACACACAAGAGTAACCCTAAGAAAAGACAGGTTAGACTAGAAGGGAAGGAAAGGCCTTTTTTATGAGTTAGCTGCCCATTTTATATTTGAAAGATAAAGGGTAGATGTGAAGTAACAAAAAGCTTATTTGTGAAGGTTAGAGGTGGTAGGAAAGGTAGTAGGGGGTAGACAGATATAAAATGCAGACACAGACGGGGTGGAATGGACATAGGAAGAACAGTAGAGGAATTCAGACATACAGAAGGAGAACATTTTGTAATGAGGAGGTTTGGGCTACAAACCGGATATGGGGAGTGACACATGAGGGAGCAGAACACTGTTTTAGAGGAAAGACAGGGTATAACTGGGCAGTCTGACTAACCAGAGGAAAGCCCACTAAGACATCATTCATCTCAATGGCTGATAGTTTTCGCCTGATTGTCATAGTTAGCATGTCACACAACTGAATATCAGCCTTACCAGGAAGTGTTCCTCTGTCCCAGTGCTGGAGTCCAGCTGCTGGTGTATCTCAGATGCAACCAATTATTTCACCTGATGTTGGGTAACCAAGAAGTACCCCTTTTGCACCCTCTGAGACAAGAAGAGTCTGACCTCTTCCCAAGAGATGTTCGTAGAGACCATCAAAAGCTCTCCAAGTTACCATAAGCAGGGTGATCTTCATCTCTTTGCTGAAAGGTAAACCTGTCTACCACTGGTGACTCATCATCATGTATATTAGCTGGCATAGACCCAGGTGCCTCAGATATAAACTTACAAAGACTGTAAACAGACAAACTTTAGCCAACCCAAGGACCCTAGTCAGTTATAAATTCACACAGGCTGCAAACATGATACTCCAGAGCATATCAGAAACTATCCAGGTTTGGCTTGTAAATTATCATGCAACTGCTTGGTAGAAGGTGGTTTATATTTTATATGTTTACCTTTGATTTTTATTGTTATAATGAGGTGCAGCTGAGAACAATAGGGAGTCCTGTGTTTTAGTGTGACTGGCACACTTGGTATGGTAGGTCATTGTGATAACTTAGAACATCCATCCATCCATTCATAACTCCTTTTTCCCAGCTTTTGCACGTGGGGTCAGGGTGTCACTTTAATAGTGGCAATCATCTAGAGCCAAGGCTTACACTGTCAGGTGGCTAGCCCCACCATGGTTATTCTTCCATACCACACACACTACCACACACACTTGCATGCAGAATCATACCTAAAACTAATATAGAGTGCCCAGTGCACCTACTGCATGTCTCTGGAATGCCAGCAGAAACCAGAGCACTTGAAGGAAACTCACAGGGCGGATATGCCTAGAAGGCACCCCAGCTGAGAATTGAATTAGGGAAACTCTTGCTGTGAGGCAACAACACTATCCGTTTTGCCACTTTGATGCCTCACATACCTAATTTAACCTTTGTTTAATCTTTATTTGCATATTATTTCTGTAATTTCCTCACTCATTTTACCTTAAATTACTAAATGTTTTAATTTCTTGAAAACCTGATGACACTGATTTTTTTTTTCATTTAAAGTTCTTTAATGTTTGTAGCTGAAGTGGATTCTTTAAAAGAGTTATACTATTACCAATTTGTTGAAGTGTAAGTATCTTGGTCAGTGCCCTAAATGTGCATATACAAAGGTAACAGCTGATAACATTGGAGACTTGTGTTCATTGTGCAACAGTCAGATGATTTGCTTACTATTAGTATAGTATTGCTAGTGAATCTAGTCTTACTGAACATGATTGTACTTTGCAATTGGCACAGACTGGAAAACTTACATGTATTAGTGAGTGGGCTGATGAGATAAATAATATTAAGCAAAATGTAAATAAAACACATTTTGGAAAGTAAGTGTCCAATGTCAGTAAAGATCTGTCAACCCCTAGTAAATATGATCCAGCTGATGACATTTCTGGAATTTGGGATACACGTTTACAGCAGTCTGAGGATTCAGTACATGTAGAAGAAAATTAAAAAAAGAAAGTAAAGGTGAAGTTCATAACAAATAACTATGAAAAAAGTGATTTCAGGTCTATAATACAAATAAAATATATACTGAAAATGAAACTTATGTTATGCAACAAATGGCTTACAGGGAATGATAACTTTGTCCAATCATAAAACGTTCCGTCTACAGAAAATTACAGTATTTTTCCAACAGTTAAGGAAGAAAAAAGAGGCAAGGGGAAGGTGAAAAGGAAAAAAAATCTAAATTGAACTTGGATGGATTAAGGGACAGTACTGAAAAAAATAAATTGGAGAAAGACAGAAGCTGACAACATGGCTCAGACTGTGCTAGTAGAAAGACAGCTAGATGAGAATTGTATGTGTGTAAATGAAATCAGCAGTGAAAACTGAGATTAGTAAGCCTAATGGTGATGTTGATCAATTGCCACAGTAACAGCTATAAATAAATGCAATCTGAGGGTCATGCTGCTCAACGCTAGAAGTCTAAATCTCAAGATGCAATTGCTCAAAGCACTCCTCAAAATGGAGAACATTGACTTTTGTGCTGTAACGGAAGCCTGGTTTAAAGCGGCAGAAAGCACCCCTCCACTACAAGGCTATAAATCACTCCACAATTTTCGGCCCCGAAACATGGACCGAAGCTCCAAAGACAGTGGAGTTTCCATATTCATAAAGGATATGCACACCTCCAGACTAGTAGCCCAGTATAATGCATCTGAAATACTTCAGGTACAATTAACATCGGGTAAGACGGCGATCCAGGTGATAGCCTGCAATAGGTCCCCAACCATGTCCCTAGACTCTCACTCCACATTCCTAAGCACCCTGGAATCTATCAAGGTCCAACCCAACACTCTCATACTAGGAGACTTCAACTACCCCTCCATCAACTGAGAAAAATACTCAATCACAAATACACTGGCCCAACACTTCCTGGAATTCATCAGTTCCAATTCCCTGGACCAGCTCATTCTGCCCCTATTAGAGGAAGCAACATCCTTGACCTGGTTAATACTAGCATGGGCAACCATTGCTCTACACCAATAGTCAATCCCTGTTTCGTCAGATACGACCATAAACTAATCACCATGGAAATCCACATCTCATCTATACCCCCCCGCAAAGGTAACCACCTTGAAAAACTTCTCCTAAGCTGACTTTGGGCTCCTAAAAACAGAAGTGGCTAACTTCACGGCACCCATGCCAATGGAAAATAGCTGCATGACTGCCAAATCGTACACCAATGCACTGTACAAACATGTACATAAATGCATGGAACTAGCCATACCCAACAGAACCAAGACACTCTCCTCCAAAAAAGGAAGCCAATCTGGTGGTCTTCTGCTACTAATAAGCTCTACAACAGAAGAAAAAAAATGTTGCAGGGTTGTGGATGAAGGTAAGGCAGTGCATACAGTCTACCACGACAAATCATCAGTCTACATCAACAAATGTAAAATAAAATAAATAAATAAAAGGTGAAGTCACAAGACTGGAAAAACTCCCTTATTAGCCTCAACAAAAAGTTGAGATCCCCCATCAAATCCTCCAAAGCCAGCTATGAAGGCAGAATTGCGACCGACACTAAAAACAATCACAAAGCCTACTATAGTTATATCAAGAACCTCCATGGCAATACCCAGATTTGGTCTGAGTTACTGCACAATGGTACCTCCTATACTGAGCCAACAGATATTGCCAACATACTGGCCGACAGATTCAGTGTCAACTTCACCCCTCTCTCCCACCCTAAAGGACCAATCACAATACTGGATGAATGCCAGACACCCAGCATTACTGCAGCACAGGTTAAAGCTGCATTGTCCAAGGCCAAGACTATAGCTTCCATGGGACCTGATAATATCCCTGGTTGCATTCTACATGAACTACAAAGCAAACTGGCACCACATCTGTGTGCCCTGTTCAGTCACAGCCTCACCTCAGGCTTTGTCCCTAGTGAATGGTGCACTGCTACAATCTTCCCTCTCCATAAAGGGGGAGCAGCTACAGACCCTGGGAATTATTTCCCCATTAGTCTGACAAGTCTGATATGTAAAGCTATGGAGCACATCATCATGGACCTGATTAACAAAGATATAGGAAATCTCCAAACTCTAGACCCCATGAAATTTGGCTTTGTGAAAGGGAGATAATGCCTGCTCAACCTGGTTGACTTCTTTGAGTCAGTCACCAGGGCTGTGGATGAAGGTAAGGCAGTGCATACAGTCTACCTCGATCTGGCCAAGCCCTTTGATACCATTCCACACTCAGGAATTATTGATAAACTCATCAAACTAGGCATCAACCCCTATATCACTAGGTGGGTTGCAAATTGGCTCACAGATAGAACACACAGTGTGAAAGTCGCAGACTCCAAGTCAGACTGCAGACCAGTCATGAGTGGTTCTGGGTCCTCTCCTGTTCAGCATCTACCTCTCAGAAGTCCAGACCAACACAAAGGGACTCTGGCTGACCAAGTTCACAGACGACTGCAAGCTGGGAGCCATTACTGACTCTCCAAGTGATGCAGACATCCTACAGAAAGGCCTCACTGAGACCAACAACTGGTGTCAAAACCATGGCCTTAAACTTAATGTCAAAAAATGAGTCGTCATCCCCTTTGGTAAAAACTCATTTCCCATTAATTACCACATTGATGGAGCCCACTGAACACTGAAGGCATTGTAAGAGATCTGGGGATGCAGGTTGACAGCAACCTCTCCTTCGACCATCACATTGCCACTGTAGTCAGAAAGCCCTTCTATGTGGCAGATCTCATTACCAAGGGTTTTGCATCCAGGAAGAAAGCGGTCATCATCTCTCTCTTCTCTTCCCTTATTAGACCAATCATTGAGTATAATGCCCCATTTGGCATGTACCTCACTAGACACTTGCAACAGCTGGAGAGGCCACATAAGTATCTCATGAAGAGGATTCTAGGCATTAAACACATGTCCTACATGGACAGGCTCAAAAGACCCCAGCTATTCTCTGTCTCATAAAGTTGCCAGCACAATATACCTGCAAGGTGTGCAATATGACAGTATATGTGATAGAACTACACATAAAACCCAGTACACTTATCTTGAGAATGATATGCCAGTACTAGTGTCACTGCCTCAGGTACGTAGCATCTCCCTTTTGTGTTTGAACAGGCATCTGGGAGTAATTGCCTCATGTATACCAAGTTGTGTAGCCACTCATAACTATAAGTACAGGCATTTTGATGGTCATTCACATACACACATGTGACTAACCAGTCTATGAACCGTAGTTAACTGTTCCAGAATGGAACATACAAATATTCTACTCTTGGTAAACACATTTGTACATAGGGCAATATGGCAGCCCTTAACTTTCATAGGGTATATATGATCCATAAAAAACAGTATCACACATAGCAGGTACAGGACCACAGATTTGGGCCATACCTGATGCACCTATGAAAAGGTGAGGGAGAGGTATTGTCAGCACCACCAAAGGTTGCAGTACTACAAGGTAATATGTGCATATATCCACATGTACAGTAGCTGCTGTGATACTGACTGTATTGCTGACATTCTGAGTATGTGTCCACAACCATGTGTAAACCCTACCCCCCCAATGCAGATAGACCTAACACCCATATACAGCTATGTACAGCTTGCTACAATGACTGATACAGTATTACACTGCTTCTGATTATGCCTCCCCCTGGACAACAAGATCTGATGGTGTTGTCTCAGTCCATCCACTATTATGTCATTCTCCACATCTGTAAAGGGGGCATGTCCCTGACGGTCCATGGTTGCTGAAAGACAACAAAAGGGGAACATATTACAGGACTAGATACGTGGAAGTCCACTATGTACAGATCCAGCACACCCATAATGGCCTGTAGTATCCGCTGCTCCCTGACATGTTATACCCCACACTGTGGCAACACTCTATGTGTGTGGATACCACCAAGATAGTAGCAATACTGGGGTATGTCCCTGTGTGCCATGGCAGATTCTGCTGTATGTTTCAACACCCAGCACTGCATGGTGTCCCCTATGGGCAAACTCCCACTAATATGTCATATGGCCACTGCCAGGCAATTAACAGTGTGCTATTACAACTAAATTGGGACAGTCCAGCAACACCAGTGTGTCACAATGACAGAAAACAAAGCAAACCTGCTGTAGTATATGTTCCCTGTAGACATCATACCTCTCAACTATACAGATGTTTGCAGAATGTCAGGGTGTTTGCCTTAGTTTTGGTTAGCTTCACACAGATTTGTGGATCTCAGACAAATATGTAAACACTGTCACTGTGTTTGGGCCTTGTTTCCCCCCCATAAATGATGGCTTTGTCCTGCTTTCATGCTGTAAGGGGTTGACAGGTATGATAGGCATAGCCGTCAACCAAACAGGGACATGTGTCAACAGAAACGGGGACTTAGCCAGAGTACATCAGGGGCATTCAGGGACACTTTGAAGATGTTAGAACTATATATGTGAGGCAGTGACTGAATGAGGGAGGTGAATTACAGTGCGTGGTTTGATGGTACAGGAGTGTACACCCTTACTCATTATCAGGATGTATCATGTGTGGTCCACTAGCTTTCCTGCAACACCCAACAATTGTAGTAGGGATTGACAGGGACAGAGCCGAGTTGTGATTGAAAATCAAGGACAGTTGAGAAGCATGCCTTTAGGTGTATGACAACAGAGTATCATCAACATGACATTACCATAGATCTAAGACAGGCTTACTGTTGTAATCTCTGTTCACCATACCTCCATTCCCCCCATCTTCATCCTCTTATATGGAGAAATCTATTACATACCTGGTGGGGTGCAATACTCCTTGTTTGAACTTTGCTTCCGATAATCTTTTGGAAATGCACTCTCTGTGTGAGTTATGTCCGATACAGACCTGTTCTCCATAAGCAGCTGCTTGCCTTTTTAAGGTACTCCTCATTAGCAGGTAGTTGCCTCTGTACCAGTCCATGGCTTAGAATTGCAAACTGCAACCAAAACAGCTGAATTGCGCTATCATTGGCCAGTGACATGCCACCACAGTGCAATATATAAGGCTTTCATGTAGAGCCGGCCCCTTTCTTAATTCTTAAGATGGACATTACTGAGGTGTAGAGAATACAGCATCACAGAGGGCAGGTACCATAACTGTCAACTGTAGAGATATATGGAGTATGTCCACAGTTTCACCTCATATGTGTGGTCAGTTCCCATGACATTGTGGTCAGTTGGCAGTTCACTGGCAAATGCTGTGGGTTGAGTTCGGTAAGGTAAGAGACACACTTGAGTGACAGACTTCATATCTGTCAGAATCTGTCAGATCTGTCATGCTAATGCAATAGTTGTTAGTCTATCAACCTACTATCTTTGCAGGGGCAAACCATCGCACATGTCCCTATCTGTGGGACTTAGCCTCCCCATTACATATGGCTGTTTCCAGAGCCCTTGTTCTAAGGGGTTGGGAGGTATGGTAGGTCTGTAGCAGCTACCTTTATGTACAGCTATGTATGCTACAGCTGCAGCCTATCGCACATAAGGAGGTGTGTGCACACTTTTACGGACAGCAAGCTGTACATGTAACTGTAGCAGCTGTGTCAGCCCTGTCGTTATGGCAGAGCCAGGGTAAGGGTACCCTGTACAGTCCAATCGAGGCATATGATTAAGGTATGTCTGTTATGCAATGGTGCCAATAACAGAGTAGTAGGCAACATGTAATTAGGCTATACAGATATGTGCAGTGTGGCCCTACCTGCAGGCCTCTGGCTTGCAAAACTGGGTAGCAGTTCATTAACTAGCAGTAACCTGTGCAGATTATAATTGCATGACTCAGTCATTATAAATGGAGGAACTTTCTCCCTCCATTCCTCTTCTCTCTTTTTAGCAACTGTTAACACCAAAAGCTGTAAAACTGTACAGAACTAATAAGCAGCAAGTGTTAGGTTGCTGTTATCTGCAGAAGTTTCTTACTTCAAGAAGTTGCCGTCTCTTAACTGTTCCACTGTCTTATGGCACACATTACTAACTGATTGTTTCTACTATGGTCTGGCAAGCTGCCTCAAAGTTTCTGCCTGCTCCATTCGCCCTCGCTCCACTCAGGCTCACACCACTCCCCTACCCTACCCCCATTCCCACCCACCCCTACATCAATTAACTTTGTAACTAACCATCTTAACCCCACCCACCCTTATCCCCAACTTCCTTGACTCCCTAAACAATCACAACCTACCCCTCTTAAAATAACCCCTCCCATCTCTTGACTCACTACACATAACTCCTCCCACTCTTGCTCACTGCTTTCATCCCCCCTCCTCTAGCTAACTATTACCATACACCTTCCCTCTATCAAACATTTACCCCTTTCATATTCTTGTCATCCTCCAGTATGTTCCTCCTTCTCTTCTTACCCTTCCTTCTTCTTCTCCTAAGCAACCTCACTTCCTACCACATTCAGCTAAACCTACTCCCCTCTTCTCCCACCTCCTCTCATAACACAACTGACACCAGCAGCCACTACACCACTCCATTTTCTCCCTCACTCTTCTCATGTACCGAATTCAATGTTCCCATAATCAAACTGTCTCCAAAATTCCCCTCATTCTACAGAATTAAACAGAAATGTCACTCACCCTATCCCTGTACATCACTTCTCTTCCTCCTGCTAAACATTTTTCAACTCTCAGGTGACATTCACCCAAACCCTGGCCCACACTCTAATTCATCAAGTCCTACCTATACCTCACAAACAGTTCAGCAGGTACCTAAACCTAGTCTCAAACATCTCTCTTTCTATTCACTCAACATCCATAGCATTCTTAACAAGATAACTGAATTCCATACCAGGATAGCCCGGTACTCCTCCAACATAGTTGGTCTCTCTGTAAAATATGGCTCTAACCACATAATGTAGACAAAGAATTTCTCCCCCCTCCCATTTACAACATTCTACACCTGGGCAGAACACACAAAAAGGTGGAGATGTTGCCATTATGTACTCTCCCCTCATATGCATATCTCCCCCAGTTAACCATCTCCCCTCCTTTCACCCAGCTGAATGCATTATTGCCAACTGCAAACTCAACAATCATAAAACTCTAGCCATAGTCACCATCTATATACACCCTAGAGAGAACATACCCTATTAGAACAAATCCTACAGTGGATGTCTGACAGTATACATAATGAAACAATAATACTAGGTGATGTTAACACAAATTGGCTCACCCTCATCTGTAACTCTCCCACCACCAGCATAAACCTATATGGATACACCCAACGTATCCCTTCATCCACTTTTCTTCATAAACCCACAAATACCTGCTCTATCTTGGATTGGATACGTGTCTCTAAGCCTGACCTCTATCACTACCCTGAATACCTACCAGACTCAATCAGTGACCACTCCCTTATACATGTCCAAAGATTCTCCCCCCACTTCACTAGACCTCATAAATTTAAAGAGTGCAAAATTCTAACCAACTTCATCCCAGATGTATTCAATAGTTCTCTCTCTGCTATTGACTGGTGTTTCCTCTCTCCCCTACCTCAAGATGAAGCTGTCCAAGCTCCATCTTCCTAAACATTCTGAGCTCCCTTGCCCCTCCCAGAACTGTCAGAGTCTCCAACTTTTCTTGGTCCCTTATCCATAACAGAGATTGTGCCTGGAAACTCTGGACTAGGACTAAATCCCCCACAAACTACCAACAATATAGGGAACTCCAAAATTTAACCAAAAAACACAAACTCTGACAAAAAGAACTACTACCTTTCACCCCAAGATACTGAGCCCAGGAACCTGAAAACTTTTTGGAATGCTGTTAACAAAATTCTCCACCCAGGAAATCCTTTAACTCTCAACCCCTGCCCCAATAACATACCCGTTGAAACTGCTTCAATTTTCAATTCATACTTCATAGATACCATCAGCAAACTTATGCAAACTGTCCACCCAACCAGCCCCACACCCCCTAGCACCCCAACTGCAAAACAGTCCTTTTTCACTAAAACCCATTCCAACCAGCTACATCAAAAAACTTCTTATAAAACTTAAACCAGGTTCCATTTCAGCTGACAACCTGCTGCCTTTCTTCCTAAAAGCTCCTGCTGACTCCATAGCATATCCTGTCTCCATCCTCCTAAACTGCTCAGTTAGTGAATCCACTGTTCCTGCCCTCTGAAAAAAGTTCCACAATATACCAATCCATAAAGATAGAACTTCTGTTGAGCTCTTTAATTATTGACCTATTGCCTTACTCTCTCCACGCTCCAAAATTCTTGAGCGCTGAGCTTATAAACAAATCTCAGCTTATCTTACTCATGAAAACTTAATTACCCCTGCTCAACATTGCTTTGCCCCACCACAGCACAACTACTGCACTTCTTTCCTTTACTAACTCCATTTCCCTGGCTAGAAACAATGATAAGCTAGTGTCCGGCATCTTTTTAGATCTCTGCAAAGCCTTTGACACTGTCTATCACCCCATCTTCCTCTCAAAACTCTCTCAACTCAACCTCTCCTCAGCAACTGTCTCCTGGTTCAATAGCTGCAACTATCTCCTGGTTCAATAGCTACCGCACAGGCAGACTGCAGTTTGTAAAATGGCTCCCCCTCCCCCCATCAAAATAAGTGTCACTCAAGGCTCTATTTTAGGCCCCCTCCTTTTTAACATTTTTTACTAACCAACTTTGCACATCCTGTCCTCAGTCTTCCCTCATACGGTACACAGATGACTCCACCATCATTTCTATCACTGACAGTCCCACTGACCTACTAACCCTAATACAAACATCTTTCAACCTCACTGAAACATGGCTTACTAACAACCAACTCATACTAAACCCTAAAAGGACAAAACTTCTTCTCTTCCTCCCAAAATCCCTTTACCATCTTAAATCCTAATTCGCCATCTCTTCTCTCAACAACACTACAATCATAGCTGAATCACACACTAAATTGCTTGTAGTAATAGTGGACGATCAACTAAAATTTGACTTCATGTACTTAACTGTATTACGAAAACCCACCAAAAGCTTGGTTTACTGTATAGAAATAAAAGTTTCCTCACACTCAACTCCAGGATCTCACTAGTCCAAGCTTACCTTATGCCCGACCTCTTTTGCATCTTTTAAATTTTAACCAACTTACAGTCTTCACTACTTTCCAAACTTGAAACCACCTACCATAATGTTTCTAGATTTGCAGCCAATCTGCCCTCAACGTCACACCACTGTCACATTCTGCAGACACTTAGCTGGCTAGAGTTTCCTAACCAGCTCTTATTTACCCAACTTCTCATTATCCACACTATTTTGAATAAGCCTTCCTAGCATTTTCTCACTCATTTCCCTCTATAAGTCCCCTTGATCCCTCAGAAACTCACTTACAAATTCATAAACCTAAAAAGTCTGTTGGACAGAATCTCTACAGCTACCTACCTGCTCTTGCATAGAACAAGTTCCCCATGAACCTTAGAAACATTTCCTATATCCACAAATTTAAGAAAACTCTCAAAAGGTACCATAATAGCACATGGATTTGCCTCTGTAATCATCCTACATGAACCCACCCCTTTCTCTATCACTGTTCTCTCTATTCCTCCCTTCCCTACTACCGTAACTCACTTAACTGCTCTGTATTGTACAATTACCCTCTGAAGATAACTCAAGGTGTTATGTAAATTCATTCAAATGTTTTATTGTATATTTATTTGCTGTGTTTTTTCCTTCAGTGTTATAATGCCGCTTACTATATTGTACTGTCAAGCTTTATCTACATTTGCTTAACTGTTTTATTGTAATTTTTTCACTGTATTTATCTTCAGTTTGTAAATTTTCTTGCTTACTTGTACTGTGGAGGTCTTCTCCCTGGGCCTCCACTGAAAAGGGCTTTTGCTCAGATGGACACAGTTAACAAATGTCAAATAAATAAATACATTACTTGCTGTCTTCACAATAATGTAAATGGACTGCAACAAAAACTGGATTTGAACCCAGGACTGTGTGTGACAAAATGTACTGCATGCAAGGCTTTTTAACAGGCTACACTACTGAGTCATTGCAACAGTATGTGTATTTGCAAGGTATATATGCACATCTACAGACTGTAACAAGCATTTCTACATCTATCAGTATGTGCATGGGTTTATATGGCTGTATATCTGCACCACGGTCCCAGTTGTACATGTACTTTGCCATTGCTGCCTTAGCAGTTGTCTTTCCAGAAGTTGCTGATAAAAGGGCACATATACCTGCTATGACAGGCCTCACTTATATCCATTATTATGTCTTTGGCTGTCTGCTGGTGTATTATTGCATCAGAATCCAAAGTACATTCCCATTTTTTCCATTAGTTTTTATTTCCGTTACTTGCCTAATGACTGTAAGTGCCAGTCAGTATGTTTTGCTGGAAAAAAACTATTTTAAGGCAGATCTCTGTGGTGTGGTAGGTTAATGCAGTAGGCTGTAGATGAGAGGGGGCATTGTTCGAAACTTGGCAGTAGTGTTTCTTTTGTACATGAGTCTAACAATGTCATGAACATGTTTAATCATTAAAGCTCATTTAAGCTTAGCTAAGTGAAGCGACGTGGCATGCTGCACTGTGCTGCTTCACTTAGCTCTGCACAAATCCGTGCTAAAAAAATACAAAGAAAAGAAAAAGGGAATGATAGAAAAGTGGTGAAATGAGGGCAAGCAAGGAAAAAACACAATGAAAGGCAGCTTAGGGATGTGCAGGAAGGGTATAAGAAAGAACCATAGCTATCCATATCTTTTACAGCAACAGTTATGCATTTTGACAGATTTTGTAAATTAATTTGGACTTTCAATCCCCTGAGAGAGGGCTGAGGACAACATAAGTGTATTATCAAGCCAGTTAGACCAGATTGGTGGTGTCCAGTGGACAGGTGTGCAACATGGAGAGCTATGTGTGGGATGATATTTTTTTTGGGGGACAAGTGCCTTTTTTTTTTTGTTTAAGGTGAGAGTAGGATGTAGAGGAAGGGACATAAGTACATGTAGGGAGGTAATCTGGGTAGGAGAGGATGCATTTGCAGATAGACAAGACAGCATACAGGGGCGGTGTGTGACACATGAAGGGGTAAACAATTTGATTGGGGAGGGTGTTGTGAAATCCAAGTCACACATGCCTCCAGATGGCAGCAGTGTGACTTGCATCTCCACCAATGGGACAGTCGACACTGCTCCTTCACTGTCCCAGGGTGGCTGTGCTGGAGGCTGGGCACCAGGGTGAGCCTGCACCGCCAGGGTGGCCAGCTTACTTTCAATCTGGAACAGGTGGCGTTCATAGCTCTGGTGAACGCTTCTGTGAATCATGACTGGCAGATGAACCTGGTTCCTGAGTAAGTGCAGCCCCTCCGTCACCACTCCCGGAGGGGAGGCCGGGCCCCATCCCCTGAGGCAGTTCCACCCGACACTGCAGGTGGTGCAGGGGCAGCGGAGGGGTTACCACCAGCCTGGGTCCCAGATGTGCTATGACCTGGTGTTACAGCCATTTGAGGCAAGGTAGGCAGATCACCAGGAACCGGCCTACACCGACATGCTGTGGTAATGGAGTTATAGCAATAAGTGTAGGTTAGCTATTAACACAACATTGTTAGTAATAACAGCATGGCAGAACATTGGAAATAACACAGTTACATATCAATGCATATTATGTGAAAAATAACGATAAACAGAACAGTCAGTGTTACAGCATGCCAGTAACAGTTACAGAATAAGGCAATAAAATAGGTAATTTAACTAGATATGTTAATATGCATTCATTGTAATACATAAAAATAATAAAACACATGCCCCAAAAAACAGTTACTGTAACAACATATGTTAATAGTAAACCATAACCAATGAATAACAGTAATAAACAAAAGAAGATAAGGGGTGGGGAGAGAGAGAGAGAAAATCAGTCTGTTAGTAATATTGCTGCTTACTTCCTTGGCAACAATACTATTATCTACTGTATGGGTCTGTATTTTCTTTATGTGTACAGTGAGTACAAGTCTCCTGTAGCTGATGTAGCACATACATTCCTCACAAGCTATATGCATGGGTCACTACTGGCCAAATCTACTAAACATACTGTATGAACAACAATCAAATATTACTACGTGCTATACTTTTAATTGTATATCTAAACCACTATGCTTATGTAAATATCTTATGCAATCATATGTTATTGTCTGCTATATTTTTTATAACTGAATGTGTAAATATCTTATATATACTATGTTAGCAATTGTTCTGGAGCTTTTCTCCCTGGGCCTCTGCTGAAAACGGACAGCTCTGTCCAGTCGGACCTTCCCAGTAAACAAATGTAAAATAAATAAAAATAATGAAATTACAGGTACACACCTACACAGAACACTTGTACATCAGGTGGACCTATGTAATTACCAAGGTGTTCTGTGGGTTGAAATGATGATCTAGGTACTCATTGCCATGGTATTCCTGTAACAGGTGAATTATGCACTATTAATTACATAAAGAGAACGCATGACACTTGAGAGACATGTATGTGTACAGTACAGACACTAAACAGCAGTCATGCCTTGGTTGTCAGGCACTGGAACAGAACCCGATAGCAGTGACTGCAGGGGACATGGCATGGAATGTATTAATCAACTGCAGCAACATTTAACAGACACTCCAGTCATACAGCCATAGCAGGATTACACATATTATTTGACTGCACATTGCTGATTTTTCACATTTTTGCTAATGATTTTAACAGTCTGTGAAATTTAAACACACAATTATCTTATCTACCCATAATATGGGCTACCTCACCCATTTACCTATAGTTTCTGTGGAGAGAGACTGTGTGAACATTACGTGACTGCTACTGTAATATGTAGTGCTACATACCACTGGATTCAAACCCTGGTCTGTGTGAGTTAAAATGGACTATATACAGAGCATTTAACAAACTGAGCTTCTTCTTTCTTCTAGCATCTTTGTACCACTTTTTTCTTTGATTCGCAATTTCCCAAGCCTAACAAAAATACTGTGGGGACAGAAAGCTTCTTATTAGCACATGTATTTCCCATGACATAGTGGTTTAGATATACAATTAAAAGTATAGCACGTAGTAATATTTGATTGTTGTTCATACAGTATGTTTAGTAGATTTGGCCAGTAGTGACCCATGCATATAGCTTGTGAGGAATGTATGTGCTACATCAGCTACAGGAGACTTGTCCATTCCAGCCCCTGCACAGGTGGAAGGCTGGTCATACATTTCATAATTGCCTGACAAGCACTGAACTGCATGCCTTTGGCATCATGTCCTTTGCCATCAAGTGAAGATCAAAATTGTTTGGATCTAAACTCATTTGCTTTACAAAAAGGTAAGATTTCAGTAAATGTGTTTTTCATTTCTTGGATAGCTGCACCATGTACCTTTACATATCAGTGCTTGTATTTTCACTTTCTCTGTGGTCATTTAGCTTTGTTCCCTTGATTTTTGTTTCCTTTAAGAATGTTAAGGTCACTTCTTCCTTAGATCTTTGAGGTATAAAAATACTGCTTGCTGGACTGCAGAAGTAGTAGGCATTTCATAAATCTCTAGCACCAAGCACAGATGACATATTGCAATTGCCTTTATTTAGGACCTTCCTAATTGTTTTTGGAAGCAGAGTAGGTTTAACAGGATCACTGTTTTGTTTGTTTTAACTCTGTATAATGTACCAGTATGGTGTCTGTGTTGGTGTATCACAATTCAAGCTTTGTGTTCTGGCTTTGGACTGTGTTTGAATATGTTTACAGTGCTGAGTTTGCTGTAGTTTTGGATTGAGAACAGCAGTATACATTCATGAAGCAGTTGTTTGCATGTGCACCTAGAATGTTGCAAACAGAACGTTTTGTTTCCAGTGGTAGTCTAAACTGGCATCTCTCACAGATGTTAACTCACCCACACCTGCATCTCTGATTGTGCTGCTGTCTGCATCACTCCTGTAGTGCATCTGCATCACTCCTGTAGTGCTAGCTGTGTGGATCGCCTTGTCTCATTCTTTCCAACAATACTTAAGTAGCAGACTTCACACGATGCTATTCTTTTAATGTAATTTAATAGTGATAACATTTATGGTGTAAAGTGCTACAATTAAACAAATTATTTTAACTGAACAAGTAAAGCAAGTAGTGCTTTACTGTGCAGTTTAATTTTTTTCCCCTCTCATTTAGATTTACTATGACTTTCAGCTCCAGGCCGGTGTTGTTCAGTCTGCCAGCAGTCTGGAATTTTGCACATCATTACCTGACTGTTGGTAGATGCAAATGAGGTAAGAAAAGTGTTGAAAAAAGTAGAATGTTTACGGTCAGCATGTTGTAGTTGTAGGTTTGTGTAGTTCCTGAATACTGCTTTTTGTGTAAACAGGTGTCTGCAGTTAAAATAATGTACCCCTTTTTGCAAATATTACTGCAGAATATGCAAGAAATCAAAACGTTTTACTCATTGTGATACTTGTAATCAAAATTGCATCAAGGCCATGTAGTTATATAAAATCATTTTTAATCTGAATGCATTAATGGAAAATACAGACAATAACTGCAAAACTATATTTGTTTCTTTCAGTCTTTGTTGTACACCCTACTAATAAGACATTTCCTTTCAGTTGGCAGGAAGAGTAAATGGCAACAACATGAATTACCTGAATCTTCCATTCAGAGCTGTATTGTACCAGGCTATTGTTCCTGTTACCCAAACCAAATTACTTCCTCCAATATGGATAGTGTGGGAAAGACTTGTAAAACAGAGGAGCAGCCTGAGTATGACAACAGGAAGATTTTAAGCAAGGAAAGTGATGATTGTGATGAGAGTCTCAGTAAACAACAAAAAGTTACAGTAAAAGGGGATATCAAAAATAAGGATGAACATGCTTTGGGTGACTGCCATTTTTCCCAGAGCTGTAGGTTAACATATCTACAGAGTAACTCCAGAGAAGGAGTATATAAATGTGGTAAATATAACAATTATGATAACAAGAGAGACCTGATGAATCATCATAAAATGCATTCCAGTGACAGGCAGTATAGATGTGTTGAATGTGACAAGTGTTTTATCTGGAAGGTTAAATTGTTGTCTCATCAGAATATTAATTCAAAAGAGTTGCCTTACAATGGTATTGGAAGTGATGAGTCTTTTTCTCAAAGGAATACTATTAAAGTTTATCAGCAAGGGCATTCTGGAGAACTGCCATATAGATGTTCTGAATGTAGTACAAGTTTCACCTGGAAGAGACAGTTGATATCCCACCAAAGGATTTACTGTGAACAGGCATCAAATAAGTGTACTGCATGTGATAAACATTTTTCTCAACAAGTTCATAAAAAAGTGTATTCTGGAGAAAAACCTTACAAATGTTCTGAGTGCTCCAAATGTTTTTACAAAAAGTGTTCACTGGACAATCATCAGAAACCGCGTTCTGGTGAATATTCATGTGCTGAGTCTAGCATGTATTTTATCAGAAAATGCAGAAAGAAAAAAAATCAAGTTCACTGTGGAGAAGGAGCATACCGATGCCTTGAATGTGGCAAGGTCTTTGTTTGGAAAAAAAACTTGATTCAGCATCAGAGAATTCACACAGGAGAGAGACCATATAAATGTACCGACTGTGCTGAAAGCTTTGTTGTAAAGTCTGCCCTGATACAGCATCAAATCATTCACTCTGGTGACTCCCCATTCAAATGTACAGAATGTAACAAGAACTTTGTAAGTAAGAGTGTTCTAAAAGTTCATCAAGTGCTTCATTCTGGACAGATACCATATAAATGTACAGAATGTGGCAAGGGTTTTACCCAAAAGTACAATCTGACACGTCATCAGAAAATACATTCTGGAGATTACCTGTACAAATGTACAGAGTGTAATATGAGCTTTGCCTGGAAGTGTGTCTTAAGAAAACATCAGCAAGTTCATTTTAGAGAGAGGAGATTTAAATGTTCTCAGTGTGACAAGAGCTTTCGTCGAAAGAGTAGCCTGATTTTCCATGAAAGAATACATACTGGGGAGAAACCATATAAATGCTCAGAATGCAGCAAGAGCTTTTCCAGGAAACGGGGCCTAATTTTCCATGAAAGAATTCATAGTGGTGAGCGTCCATATAAATGTTTAGAATGTGGCAAGAGTTTTTTCCAGTCAGGGCACTTATTAGCACACCAAGGAATGCATTCTGGAGAGAGACCTTACAAATGTAGTGAATGTGGCAAGGGTTTTGCCCAAAAATATAATCTTATAAGTCATCAGAAAGTGCATTCTGGGGAGGGTCTGTATAAATGTACTGAATGTAACATGAGTTTTGCTTGGAAGCATGTACTAAGGCAGCATCAACAAGTTCACTCTGGAGAAAGGCCATACAAATGTGCTCAATGTGATAAGAGCTTTCCTCGAAAGAGTGGCCTAATTTTGCATGAAAGAAGCCATACTGCAGAGAAACCATACAAATGTTTTGAATGTGGCAAGGGTTTTCATGAAACAAGAAACCTAAAAGCCCATCAAAGACTACATTCTGGAGAAAAGCCATACAAATGTACTGAGTGTTCCAAATGTTTTCATGAAAAACGTTCTCTGGCAGAGCATATGAAAGTGCATTCTGGACAGGGTCTGTATAAATGCACTGAATGTAATATGCGGTTTCCTAGAAAGCATAGATTGCTAAAACATTTACATGTTCATTCTGGAGAAAGACCATACAAATGTTCTCAATGTAACAAGGGATTTGTCTGGAAGAGAAGCTTGATACAGCACCAACGGAATCACACAGGAGAGAGACCGTATAAATGTACTGACTGTGACAAAAGTTTCTTTTTAAAGTCTATCTTGAAACAACATCAACTCACTCACACTGGGGACTCGCCTTTCAGATGTACAGAGTGTAATAAGAATTTTGTTAGCAAGGGTGCGCTAAAAGTTCATCAGGTACGTCATTCTGCAGATGCACCATATAAATGTACTGAATGTGGCAAGGGTTTTCCCAACAAGTCTCTAATGTTACAGCATCAGCAAGTACATTCTCACGAGAAGCCATTTAAATGCACTGAATGTGGAAAAGGTTTTGCCTGGAAGAACAGCTTGAGGCAGCACCAACGAATTCACATTGGAGATCGACCACATAAATGTATTGAATGTGGCAAGGGCTTTCTCCATAATCATCTATTGATAGCTCATCAACAATTGCATTCTGAAGCAAGGCCATATAAATGTACTGAATGTGGTAAGAGTTTTATTAATCACAGTACTCTGAAAAATCATCAGTTAGTACATTCTGGAGAATTGCCGTATAAATGTACTGAATGTGATAAAGGTTTTGGCTGGAAATGTCAGTTAAAACGTCATCAACTAATTCATTCCCGGGGGAAACCATATAAATGTCCCGAATGTAAAAAACCTTTTAATACAAAGATGAGCTTAAAAGAACATGAAAGGGAGCACTCTGTAGAAAGAACTTACCAGTGTACAGAATGCACAAAGAGTTTTCTTTCAGAGGGAAGGTTGATAACACATCAGCAGATACACTCTGGAGAAAGAACCAAATATCACTGTTCTGAATGCAAAAAGTCATTTTCCAGAAAATCCTTTTTGGAAGAACATCATTTGGTTCACACTGGACAGAAACCATTTCAATGCAGTGAATGTAGCAAAAGTTTTGCACAAATTAGAGCTCTGAGAAGTCATCGTCAGATTCATGCAAAGAAAGAAGCTGCATAGATTTATTTTACAAGTGGCATCTCAGTATGTGTTGCAGCTTCATGTAAGACACCAGCATGGCTCAAAAGCAGTATTAATTTGATGAATTTAAACTATATCATCTCTCTAGAATTTGGTCTAATACTGCTAAGCTTTGTATAAATGGGAAGGCCAGTAACAGTGGTGAATGCAACATGGAATTTCCTAAAAAGAAGCATTTAATTGCTCATCAAAGTAGACAACTCGAGGTAACTGTAAAACAGGAAAACAAGTATCATTGCAGAACAAATGCCGATAAGGAAGGAGCAGAACAACTAGGCAAAAGGAAATAGCTCACTGGAAACTTCTAGAAAGGCGTGCTTTTAAAAGAAAAGCAGTGTGGTGTAGTTGGATTTTCAGTATATGTGTGCATTTGTGACTGTGACTGTAAGTTTGTAAGCACATACACTGGCATGCATGCACGCACATCACTGCAGTAGTGCAGCAGACTGTACTTCAGTGGTTTATCCTTCACCTGCCAAGAGGTAGTCCAGAAGCATACAAAACCTCCCACTTAGTGCTAGATGATAGCCAGAACGACTCCCTGTCACTTCACTCTCCTGATATCCTCAGAAGCAAGAGAGGAGGCAGAGCAAGCGATCCAACAGGGTACAATGACTTAAAGATCACAGGCATATGTGGCAAAAAAACACACCAGGGAAAAAGGATTAACAACAAAGTAAATAAAAATCTCTATAGAGGCTGAAAATAGCAGTACAGAGAAATGTTAAGGAAAAATAGAACATGAGCAATTTTGGGATGACCTCCAAAATGTGTTATGGTGGAATTGAAAATGAAGACAGTAACAGGAATAACACCACCAAAAACTAGTAAATTCCAGAAGGAAAAACACGTGAGCACCATGTTGAAGCTGACAGGAATATCAAATGTGTAAGAGTTAATCATCACAAATTCCAGTAGAGGTAGACAGGATGAATTTAAGTAACCACAAGTTTGTTTTTGACTGGCTAGATGAACTTGATCTTCATAGTCTGCATTTTTGTTGCCATGATTATGCCACAAAGGTCGAGGTAAATGTAACATACATGGACAGATATGAGCTGACAGTCATCCAGCATTATTTGTGCTTAGAAGAAACTGGAGTATCCAAAGAAAGCCCACTCAAGTTAATGAATGTCAGAATTCAATTCCAAATCCCGGATCTGCAGTGCAGAAACTTTATCCAGTAAGTCAGTGAGACAGAGACAAGTTAAGAAATGTCTCACTTGTAAAATCCAATAGCCAGGTATCCATGTATTATACCTGACTTTTGTCTAAACAGTAGCACCTGTACACCATGATTTAACACTGAGTAAAATATATCTGTATGCCCATACAACCTGGTTAATAGTGGAGAAACGATACTCTTCTTTAAAAGTGGACCATCATCCCATCCTGATAAGAATTCCATCTATAATTATCTTCCAAAAAAATAAAAGTTGCATACAAAAATTAATATAGATGGAATATACAGTCATTTGGATAAAAAAAAAAACATTCATTGCAATAAAACAAAACAAAGTAATACAAGGAAATCATATTTTTGCTTTATTTTATGTGTTTGTTGACAGGGGTAGACCCTGATCCTCAAGGATCATTTGCAGGCTCAGCCTGGGGTTTACCACCAGTAGAGGAAAACATTAAACAATATTATATAGTTAACATGTATGAATGAGGATTTACATTTACAGCTTGTACATTAAATATACAGTAGAAATATTTTACTAAACATAGCCATAATTGAGAGATGCAAAAAGGAATAGAATCTCTTTGTGGAATAAATGCATAAAAAAATGACGATTCGCTTTCATAGATTATAGAAATAGTGGCAGATGAGCAACATATATTGTTTATTAGTAAAGTATGTTCTACTTACTTTGACAAAGTTGTAAACTACTTTATTGTAGAGCTTTAAAAGGCATAATACCATTCCAAGTATGGGAGTTCAGGAAAGATATTCCATGGTAACTATCACTTCTGTTTTGTCTGGTTTTCAGCCCATTAAATTTAACTTACATTAGATTATGAATTACAGTCCAGCAAATAAAACTGTTTAGTCGAATCCTGCCTTCTTTTTTGTTGATGCACTCAAACTGTATAGCTTACCTGACATATAACTTAAAGTACAAGTACGGCTAGTTAATTTTTTTGGATAATGTAAGAGGTCTGTGATGAACCATTGTGTGATGTTATGGAGATGTAAATCATCCTAACAGAAATTTCTAAAGAAAATGAAGTTGTAAGCACAGCTCATACTTCAAAATCCTGCAGTAAACATACAAGCAAATATATATTTGGAAATTAAACCAGAGAGAGAAAGTAAGATTATTTGTTTTTCAAACCTGGGGTTAGATGAGTTACAGTTGTTCTAAGATGTTGGTTTAGATTCATGGATACTTCCATGAGCATAGGTTAGTACTAGGCTAACTGCTCTTGTGAGCCATTTTAAGCTTAGCCAATTATCCCTTGTGAGATTCAAACCCTGTATCTTGTGTTTGTAAGGCAAACACTTTAACCATTAGGCCACCCTCCCAACCAACCACTGAGTCTTCTGACCATTATCATCTTGTCAGAACCCTCTCTTTGATTTGCTTAGAGAAAACAGAAGTGGACAAAGTATTACAAGATAAGGAATTAACACTAGAATAATTGACTCCCAAAACAAGGACATGAGATTTTAAAAAAAGGGCTGGATGCAGTATAGTGTATGAAAAAAGTTGTACTAATGTGACTACTGAAACTTCAGATGTATTCGAAGAGACGCATAGGTACAGATAAGAGTATGATAAAATGTAAAAGAAACAGAACAACAAAGATGGGAAATACAATGAAAAGTAATCCTTTTACTAGTTTATAAAAGCAGCAGTTATAACATGATTTTAATGTCAATGTTAAGGAACCGAGTGCTTGATATGTTATTAAATAATTAATTGCCTGACACATTTGAAAATAATTAATTACGCAACACATCTGATAAAAAGAAAGTAAAATGTTCAAACTGCATTTTGTAACTCATTTCCAAAATCTTTAGTAAGAGAATAATTTGTAAACTTGGGTGGGATCACACAAAGAGGAGCAGAACATATAAATTACAGATGGAAATTGTCAGTCAAGAAGAAAATACTTTGAATATTTAAGTTATTTAACAGACATTGATAGGCAGATTAATATATAGTAAAATCAGATACTTATAGGCAAAGTAAGCACAGCGAGCATTTAAAATAAACCAAATCGTACTTTATTTAGGTAAGCACTTTCACCACATCAACGTGGCTTCCTCTGACCTTAGTGACATACATTTGAAAGATTATTCACTGTCTTTTCAAACTGTTGCTAGCATGATTATTAGCTTGAATAAAAGCTGCAAGAATAATATGAAATGGTTAATTTAGAAATAGAGTAAAATATTGAAAAATAGAAAGTAGTATATGTGCTGGCAAACATATAATAGCTTAAATAGATTTTAACATCCATGCAAAGGAGTTTGTTATTGAGAAACAAAAGTCTGTAAAAATAACTACGTAGATGGCAGCTGCAAGGACATTCATGAAGTAAAGCTGAAACATCAAGCAAAAAACACAAATAAGCGCTGGAACACTGCGTTTCAGATAGCTGAGTTTCCTTGAACCACCAAGCTTAAAGAAAGGACAAATCATAAATTAGAAGAACAAAGCAAGAACTGTTTTACATCAGACTCTGGAAATATACCAGATCTTCTGGTATAAATGTAACTATACATAAACAGATGTTGGGAATTTGCTATAGAGAGCTAACAGCATATGTGTTGCATGTTTGTAGAACCAAAAGTTAAATGTAACAGAAATGTCGCACTAACTAAAGTAGTTTACTGAAGCAGTTTGCCTCTGTGTATTTATTGTACTTAGTACAATCCAGTATTTATGCAGTACAGTGGTAGCATTGTTGCCTCACAGCAAGAGGTTCTCCTGTTCGATTCACAGCTGGAGTGCCTTCTGTGTGGAGTCTGCATGTCCTCCCCATGGTTGAGTGGCCTCCGAAAGACATGCGTGAATGGGCGTGCCTTCTCTGAAAGTTGGGCATCGGGCTGGCAACTCGGCACCATAAAAGATCTACTGCCAATCATTAGCGGACCAGAGTTCTGCTGTGGCGACCCCTAACCGGGAAAAGTTGAAAAGACAACCACAATCCAGTATTTAAAAGTAGCTGTTCATACTAAGAGTTAATATACTGTGGTGTGCTTCCATGCAAATGTAAAGAACAAGAAGTAACCAACAGAAGGCAGCACAGAATTCTTCAACATTTATTGACTGTTCACTTATAAAATGTTTCAAATTAAAACATCCAATGAAACATCTTGTCCCTCCATAATTTATTAATAATATCATCATACCAACAATCTTTAAAGGCATATCATGCTTCTTATAAAAACACAAAATTTGAGTACTCCATCACGACATATAAAACCTGCCTAAACTCACAAGTAGAAATCATCTGGGCAAGCCTCTGGCTTTGAGTATAGGTTTAATAGAAACCACTTCATTAAGCCCGGCTCCCTTATCTGCCCTAAGTCTTAAAATCCATCTCAATTCTGCCCCTTTGGTCTTATTTTCCACATTACCCAATCTAACTGTTTCCTGTATAACTTCAATCACCCTAAATTTAAAATTGTGTTCCAATCTTGTATTCAGGACATATTTAGGTATAGCATTATTTTTATTGACACTCTCTACATTGTACAAGTGTTCTCTTATACGTTCCCTAAGGGTACGATCCGTTTTCCCTATGTAAAATCTTTGGCAACATACACATCTTGCCATATAGACTATATGTTTAGTACTCAATCAGCCCTCACATAAAATCTATATGTTGATGGAAATGTTTGATATAATGATTCCTGTAGTCTCTGAATTTCACAAATGAACTTGTCTTACTCAGTTTTAAAAAAGTCGTTCATCAGTGTCATATATCCAAGGCCTGTCTCTCTTATGTTACCCAGATAAGTTTAAACAAATGAATACGGTGTGAGAAGGGACACAGCCATGTGGGAAGTGTAGGTACTGTGAGCATATAGGTATGGACTCAGTAGAATTCATACATCCTGACACAGGTAAGCAATAGAGATTTTATGTGAGGGTTTATTTTATATGCACGATGTGCTTTGTTTTGCCTATAAGTATCTGATTTTACTGTTTGGCCTATTTTACTATGCCAATACATTTACCCGTGGACTACTTTTACTTTGCTGTAGATTAATATATAAATGTGAATGGTGGATAGCCTTCAACAACACAAGATGCCGTAGCAGAGGTAAATAGACTGCATCCTTGAGCATATGGACTTTAAACGGTATTCCACAAAAAAGTGTGAATAACAAATGATAAAAGGGCATGTAGAATGCCAGAATGGAAACAGTAGCTTGAAAGAACATAAAATGATTAAGAAAACAAGGACTACTGATGAAAAAACTCAGAAAGAAGTAGATAACTGAACCTTCAACAGACATATGCTCTTAAAGAAAATAAATGAAACAGACCAAGATTTATGTTACAGTATTTGTAACAAAATATTTATTCCATGGCAAATTTGCATGAGGAGTACTATGAAATATAATGAAACAATGCAAAACAGTTAAGTGATTCCTTAAGGAAATTCTGTTTGGAAATTGGAAAAAGCTAGGAGAATCATTAGAAGTAAAGCTAAATATTTGGTTCTGGAAAAAGGCATGAAGATCATAAAAACATACAGTGTGGAAAGGAAATACATTTTACAAAATGTATACAAATTAGGAAATCTGGAATGGAGCAGAGTAACCATCAAGGACGTTAAGTTCAGATCCTGTAAACCTGTGGCTAAAATCATTAACCTTTCTGCATCTTGATGTACCAGAATCTGACTTGCTCTTAATCACACCCTGAACTTGAAGTTACTGTGGTAGAATTCAGTGGTAGGTGATAACCACTTGGACCACATAGTCTGCCAATTTCTTAGATAAACTGTAGGCTTGATATAAAAACAGGTTAGTTTCCCCACCCCATTATAAAAGCTGATTTATGTATGTCCCATTCATTTCTTAATTTTGTCACAGTTTTTGAACCTTCAGCTACAGCCTATTCAGGAAGTTTGTACCAGTAATCTGCCATCACACTTCTCCGTGATCCCTTCTGCAAAAAAAAAAAAAAAAAAAAAAACTTTCTTTCTGTAGCCCCTAAAGCATCCATTTTGAATCTTCAGACTCCGTCCTTTGGCATTTAGTTTGAAGTGCTTTGTAAGCCAGTAAAGACTTGCTTCCCCCCACAGACACACACACACACTAGTAATGCTCAGCATTTTTTCCTTTCAGCATCATTGTCTCCATCTCCCCTGGTCATCCCTGGCCTAGAGGCAGAATATACTACCAACCCTTCTTCCTCTCCTGCCATGGAAGTGAATTGAACACGGACACCTTGATTCTGCATCACATTGCTTCTAGTGTTAAAAGTGCATGATAGTTTGCATAATGTTTGGCATGGTTTATTGTCTTTTGTGTTCCTTCTGGAAACCTGTCTATTAGATCTAGCAGGTTTCTGTGGGATATGCAGATAACACATGTGATGGCACATGCCTTTAGCCTGTACTGCTTGGGCCCAAACCACAATATATAGGCCAGTGATATCTGGCGCAGCTTTGGTGGCACTATTTACTGTCACCATTACAAGTTATTACTTGCTCTTCTACCAAAAAAAGAAACATCGTTCTGTCTTGACAATGAACAAAGGACGGTAAGGTACATTTGGAATGAAAGGATCATAGTAAAGCACATTTTCATTATCATTGGGTCCTAAATTATCTTGATTTTTTCCCAAGACTCCTTGCCTGCAAGCTCTAAAACTGATCAGAAGGGCTACTGCCTACTAAGGTGTTGCGACAGACTGTGTACTACATAGAGACTTCTTTCTTCATCCCAGCTGTGTCCATTTCAGGTTTTGGCAAGGCCAGAGTAGACAGTGGTGTTAGTTCTATTTTATTTTTTACCTATTTGCTCACTGGTAATCCCACTGGACATGGTTGCCCTTTTTCAGAGGTGACCCAGGAGCACTCTCTGGATAATTAAATGTCTGAGTGACACAGTACACAAATGGAGGTTGAAGGAATCAAACCCTGTAACTTGGGCATTGGAACCAGTTCATTAAGAACTAAAAACTTTAGTCCTCTATGCTAACTGACAGCTATTTTCACTTCAGGTTCCTTTCCATAATAGAATTGTTTAATTACCAAAGTGCTGTTATTTGCTGAATTGGATCTATTTCCAGTAACTGTTTCTTTTACTGCCATCTCTGAGGAAAGCATAACAACCAATATTCAGGAGTTCCTCAGAGTTTTCCTTCTGCTTCTCAGCAATGTCTCTAGTTAATGTTAACAATTTTGTGCCCTTGCTGATAAGAGCTTGGACAATATCCCTCCTCTCCCTCCAGAGTGACTGGATGGTTTCCTATATCTTTGAGGCCATCCAGAAGGAATATTTCATGACTGTCAAACTTCTCCCACACTCAGAACTTTACTTCAGTGACTGTTGTAACCGCTCTCATCCTGGCTTACTGGTATGCACAGTATTAGTCATATTCAAGGATTTTACATCTAGCATTACATTGAAGGCCTCTGTCTTTAACCTGATAGCCTCCCTCACATTGAGGTCTATTGGTGGAGGAGGTTCTAGGGTTACTTCTTTGATAATTGCCCAAAGCTTCATGCTGCTTTAACTGTTGAGAATTAAGGTATGATAGTCCTTGGCAAAGGAACTTAGCATTGGGAACATAAAGCTACCGTACTGCTAGGAAAGGACTCAGATCTTGTGTTGGACGTAGAGACACAACAGCTAGATTTACTTGGTCTAACCTTAACACACAGTATTGGTTCAGGACACAGCCTTCTGAAATAGGGGATCTCCTCTGGCCTTCTCCAGAGATAACCCTAAGAAGAGGCCCAAGGCAAGTATTGAGATACTAGTATGCCCCCTGATGGGTGCCTTTCAGATGAAATGTGTGCCAGTAAATGAGAGGGTCATATCAGTGCAACTGTGAGTTGCCAGAAGGAAAACTTCATCTGCTGTTTATGCATGTGCATCTAACAGCTCATCAAAGCATAATGCCTTCTTTGTGATGATGAGTGCAGTGCTTGATGGAGTAACACCTACAGATTCTGTAATTCTGCTGGAAGACTTCACTGCTGATTTGAGGATTAATAGAAATACTTGCAATGGAAGCATTTAGTGGAAGAGTGTATCTGATATGAACCTGAGTGAAGCGGTATTGTTGGGCCTTCATGCTAGTAGTGGAATGCTTATAAATCTGAGATACTTCAGGTGCAACTAACATTGGGTAAGACAACGATTCAGGTCATAGCCTGATATAGGTCCCCAACCATGTCCTAAGACTCTCACTCCACGTTCCTAATCAATCTGCAGAATATTAGGGTCCAACCTAACACTCTCATACTGGGCAACTTCAACTACCCCTCTATTAACTGGGAAAACTACTCATGTACCAATACACTTGCCCACTGTTTCCTGGAATTCTACACCAATAGTCAACTCCTCACTGGTTAGATCTGACCCAAACTAATCAGCTTGGAAATCCACATCCCTCCCACCCCCCACAAATGTAACTATCATGAAAAACTTCTCCAAAGCTAACTTTGGGCTCCTAAAAACAGAGGTGGCTAACTTCACAGCACCCATGCAAATGGGGAATAGTTCCATGACCACCAAGTCATACACCAATGCACTGTACGAACACTTACACAAATGCATCAATCTCGCCACACCCAATAGAACCAAGATGCTCTCCTCCAAAAAAAGGAAGCCAATCTGGTGGTCCGCTGCCATAAACAAACTGTACAACAGAAGGAGAAAACTGATGCAGAATAAGGTAAAGTCCCAAGACTGGAAAGACTTCCTTATCAGCTTCAACAAAAAGTTGAGATCCCTCATCAAATCCTCTAAAGCTAGCTATGAAAACAGAATTGCAGCAGATAGTAAAGACAACCAGGTCTTCTATAGTTATGTAAAGAATCTCCATGGCAATACCCAGATTTGCTCTGAGCTACTGCACAATGGTACCTTCTATACCAAGCCAACAGATATTGCCAATATACTGGCTGACAGATTCAGTGCCAACATTACCCCTCTCTCCCCTCCTAAAGGACCAATCACAATACCAGTAGGTTGCCAGGCACCCAGTATTACTGCTGCACAGGTTAAAACAGCACTGTCCAAGGTCAAGAATACAGCTTCTATGGGACCTGACAATATCGCCAGCTGTGTTCTACATGAACTGCAGAGTGAACTGGCACCTCACCTGTGTGCCCTGTTCAATCACAGCCTCACCTCAGGCTTTGTCCCTACTAAATGGCGCACTGCTACAGTCATCCCTCTCCACAAAGGAGGAGTGACTACAGACTTTGGGAACTATCGCCCCATTAGCCTGATGAGTCTGATATGCAAAGCTATGGAATGCATCTTCATGGATCTAATAAACAAGGATATAGGGAATTGCCAAACTCTGGCACACAATTTGGTTTTGCGAAGGGTAGATCATGCCTGCTCAACTTGGTTGACTTCTATGAGTCAGTCACCAGTGCTGTGGATGAAGGCAAGGTGGTTCATACAGCCTACCTTGATCTGGCCAAGGGCTTTGATACCATTCCCCACTCAGGAATCATAAGCTAGGCATCAACCCCTATATATCACTAGGTGGGTTGCAAACTGGCCCACAGATAGAACCCACACGCTGAAAGTAGCTGACTCCAAGTCGGACTGCAGACCAGTCAAGAGTGGAGTCCCACAGGGTTTGGTCCCAATTCCTCTCCTGTTTGGTATCTACTTCTCTGAAGTCCAGGCCAACACAAAGGGACTCTGGCTGATAGTGTTTGCAGATGATTGCAAGTTGGGAGCTATTATTAACTCTCCAAGTGATGTTGACATCCTACAGAAAGGCTTCACCGAGACCAACAACTGGTGTCAGAATCATGGCCTTAAGCTCAATGCCAAAAATGTGTTGTCATCCCCCTTGGGAAAAACCCATTTCCCTTGAATTACCACATCGATGGTAGTCCACTGAACACAGAAGGGGTTATAAAATATGCGAACACAGGTTGCCAGCAACCTCGCCTTTGACCACCACACTGCCACTGTGGTCATAAAGTCCTTCTATGTGGCACATCTCATTACTATGGGGTTTGCATCCAGGAAGAAAGAGATCATTGTCTCCCTCTACTCTTCCCTCATTAGGCCAATCATCGAGTAAAGTGCCTCATTTGGCATGTACCTCACTAGACACCTGCAACAACTGGAGAGGCCACAAAAGTACCTCACAAAGAGGATCCTAGGCCTTAAACATTTGTCCTATATGGACAGACTCAAAAACCTCCAAGTATTCTCTGCCTTATATTGCCTACTTAGAGGCAATCTCTGTTTGACTTACAAAGTGTTGTCTGAGCCAGCTCTGTTAGAAATGCTACATCTAAATAAATCCCAATCCCTCCACACCACACACTCCAGAGACCTCAACCTCATTACCACAATCAACAAAACATGCTGACGGGGCAGGTCCATAACCCAAAGACTGCCCATGCTCTGGAATAGACTTCCCATACATGTCAACCAGTGCACCTCACTGGCCCTCTTTAAGAGAAATCTTGATGAGTGGATGGGAAATAGAAAATCCACCCCGGGGATAACTCCAGTGGCTCTAGTTGACAGAGGCACTGGGAACTAAGATCGGGTGGCACAATGCTAGGGTAATCCTATGGGCTAGGCTTTTAAAGGCTCCAGGGTCATTAGTGTAGTACACACCTATACACCTATGAACAAACATCATGTCTGAATACTTCAGCTGTTCATAAGTGCACTTTATTCATCTGCTTTTACTGTATTTGTGTTTCTTCGTACATTACTTTATTTTGCTTTTGCTGCTTGTTCGTAAAAGTATTCAATTGCATTTATTCTGCTGCATTTATTACTGCTTGTTAGTAGCCTGAGTAAATTGCAACTTTTATTCTAAGCCTTTTGGTTGAAGCACTTGGGCTTCAGACCAGTTGTTTTACATTAAGAAGGTTTGTGGTTACACTCTTGTAGCAGGAGAGATAGCTTATATCCTTCTAGGTTGGGAATTGCTGGTTGAAGGCTTAGTGTCTGTTATTCTAAAAGTGTCTTAGTTCTGGTTTAAGCACTTTGGCTTCAGGCCAGTTATTTTACATTAAGAAAGTTTGTGGTCTACACTCATGTGAGAGGAGAGTGACAGTAGGAACAATTCTTAGGCAAAATGCATATTAACTGACAGTTTTGACAAAATTCAAGGTTCCCCAAACCCCGAGACCATAGCTCCTTATGCAGAATTATTCACAGAGTCCCTATACAAATATGTTAATGGATGCATAGAGGCTGCCATACCTACCAAAAATAAACCCACAATAAACATTAAAAACAAACTCCACTGGTGGAATCTTCACCTAAACAAGGAATATAATAAAATAAAACAACTTGTGGCGAAAATCAGGAAGAGCAACTCCATTAAAAACAAGTGCGCTATTATACAACTAAACAAGAAACTAAGAGGTCTAGTCAAGGCCAAATATGAGTTCAGTATATCCTCACAGGCTAATAACAGTGTCAAGGCCTAGTTCAGCTATGTTTGTAACCTTAAAGGTAACACAGATCAGTGTGCTGAACTGGCGGTGAACGGTACCATCTTCACTGATCAAGGTGACATTGCAAATCTACTGGCTGATAAATTCATATTCATCTCACACTTCACCCCCCCCCACTTCCCCCCAGCTCAGGACCAGGTGCTGGCAGTACTCACTAAAGTCAAGAACACCACCCCTGTGTGTCCTGACAACAACCACCTACAGTCTAAAACATGACCTGTCATGGTTACTTAAGGCACTTGGCAACTACAGTCTCAAAAATAGACTGCTTTCCATGTGAATGGAGGACTGAAACAGTCATTCCCTTCCACAAAGGCAGACCATCAACTGACCCAGAGAACTACAGACCCATCACTCTAACAAGCCTATTATGCAAAGCCGTAGAACAAAATGTCCTTCTATTCTCATGTTGCAGGATTCATAAGATGAGGGATTCTTTGCCTAGGTGACCCGAATATCCGGCCAATATATAAAAGACTTTTACTACTGCAAGGTAATGTAAGCCATAAAGGTGACATCTGCATGTACTATCCTTAGAACTTCTCTGCTCTTTCAGTCTGAACACCATCTTCTCTCATTCTTCTGATCACCGAGTGTTTGCTGTTTTCCGATAAGTGCCTCACTGAAGTTTTTTCTTGTATTAATTTTTTGCTATTGCCTGTTTTTTGAGGCTCGTGTCATCCAAGAAAGGCAAGTGCTTTGTGGAATACAGATTCTACACAAAGATAATCACAACCAGTGTCTGTTCTGTCTAGGGTCTGCACACGATTATTCAGACTGCATGATTTGTCAGGCGTTTCTCCCTAAGACACTCCCCAGTCATCTATCTCACTTAAATATTTATCTGGAGAACCAGAGACTTAAGCAACTAGCGCTTGATATGGATGGTCCCTCTGGTCCATCTGGTATGCTTCCAAAGGAAAAGGTCAAAAAACTTAGGCTTGAATCTTTGGTTGCACTTCTGAATCCAGATGACCATCTCGAGGCTGATGAAGGCCTGGAGGTCTGTACAGTTGCTTGCTCTTTTCTTGCAGAGGGTACCTCTTCAGAGGCTGCTAAGGAAATTCACATTAGTACATCCACAGAGGTTTTGCAGATGTCTGTCAGAATAGTTAGAAGAAACCACTTCTCATCTCTTCAGACCCCCCTCGAAGTACTTCTCTTTACATAGCCAGTGCGGAGAGTTGGATATCTGTGCAAGAGGGTAGGCTTACATCGGTTCCTTCTTCTCAGCCTAAAGCAGATCCTCCTCTTAAAAGAAAATGAAAGGTAAAGCATTTTTCACCTTCTCAGGACCCTACTCCAGACTGGCAGGCCTTTTTGCAGGGCATTCTTATTGCCTTTGTGGCTTTGAGAGCATCCTGTGCTGTCTCCCTTCCCCCGGTCTCTCCCACTTCTATCCCAAGGCACTCTACTTTGGAGCCAGAGCCTCCTAAAGAGGAAGTTTCCTCTTCAGATGAATCTCTTGTCTATTCCACCCAGATAGCTTCTCCTTTGGGTTATGCTTCCCCTGAAGTAGAGTCCAGTGGTATTGACTCCTCTGAGGAGGTCATTTCTTTCAGAGAAACCATTTCTAGGATGAGAGGCATCTTTAAATGAGACTGCTCTCAAGTCTCAGAGGTGCATTAGAGGTACTGTGATCTCTTACAGATTGACTCCCCTTCCCCTTCTGCTATGCCCCTTGTGTTGCCTTCCTTTTTGGATGCCTTCTTGTCAGCATCCAAGGAACCTGCCCCAAAAAGGCCAGATACGTTTTGCAAGGTGCCAGAGGACAGTAAATTTATTTTTAAATGTCCTCCTGCAGATCCTGCTGTTATCTGTGCATCTGTAGACAGACCTTCTAAACTTTTGCCTTCCACTTCCTTTCTTTAATCTGATAAATACAGTAAGATAATGGACAGACTGAGTAAAAAAGATTATACTTAATCTACACTGGTCTTCAAGGCCATTAATTACCAAACACTTATGTCTAACTATGCGTTGGCCCTGCTTTCTCAGACTTCACAGCTGCTGTCAGGCCTTCCAGACCCTGCAGTCAAGGTTCATCTCCTCCCTCTTATCAGCTTCTTCCCAAGTGACTCATCATTCCATAAAGTGCAACTATGTTGCAGGCTGAAGTCTCTGCCAGATCAGCTGCATCTGGCTTGGTCCTTAGAAGATATGCTTGGTTGAGATTACAGCCCTTGCTTAATGATATTAAGGCAAAACATATGGATACTCATCTCGATAATTCTCCCCTCTTTGGAGCTATCGCTGCTGCCCTTTTCAAATCTCTTCAAGAAAAAGAGAAGGAGTTACAGGAGCCTAATGATATGTTTGTCTCCCCAGTTCCTAAGTACCACAGGAATTATCCTTCCAAGGCACATTTTGTGAAGAAACAGTCCCACACAAACAAAGCTCTTTCAGGACTCAGCCTGCCACTGCTCAAAAGCCTCCCTTTCAAGACAAACCAGGCAGTCTGTGACCACATGCCAAGTCTTACAAATATTCCTCTTTCCCAGCAGCTTTCTCACTCCCTTTCTTCATGGACAAACACTACAGACAAATGGGTGCATTTAATTGTCCAAAACAGATATTATATGGCTTGGAAGTCCATTCCATCCTTCATGGGTATCCTTCAACCCCCTGAAGACCAGCTTTCATTTTTCTCTCAAGTATTTCAGGACTTGATTTTACAGGGAACCATTAAGGAAGTCCCTTCCCAGCAAAGAGGAAGAGGTTTTTACTCAAGGATGTTTCTAGTCCCAAGTAAGGACTGTCCATGGAGACCCCTTCTAGATCTGTCTCACCGTAACCTCTTTCTTCAGGTTCCCACTTTCTGCATGCTCTCCCTCCAAACCTTGTTCCCACTTTTACTGCCTCATGCCTTTCTTGTTTCCTGGGCATCAAAGATGCATATCTTCACATCACCATTCAGCCTCTTTTCAGGAAATATTTACATTTTTTGTTGCTTCATCCCATTTTCAGTTCTCTGGTTTGCCCTTTGGACTCTCTACAGACCCAATGGTATTCAGAAAATGCTTGGCTCCTGTTATTGCTTTTTGCAGACTTTAAGAAATCCATGTTTATCCTTACCTGGATGACCTGCTCATTCAAGTGACTCATCCAGACATTCTGCTGGAGAATATCCACACAGTCATTAGCTTGCTTCCAAGCCTGGGGATCACTGTCAATTACAAGAAACCCTCCCTCACACCTTCTCAGAACCAGATTCTATGATGGTATTTTTGCCCCTTCAGAAAGTGCAAGCAGTTTTAGCCTACTTTCAGCAACTCCTACCACTCACTTCCTTGACAGCCAGGGAGTTTCTCAGACGTCTGATTCATGGCATCCATTATTCCCATGCTACCCTTGGTCAAACTACACATGAGGAAATTCCAGTGGTATCTGAAATTTCTCTGGTCCCAGCATACACATCCCCTGGATTTTGTTCTTCCTTGTCTGAAGAAAGAACTGCAATGGTGGAGTCAGCAAATTCGTGAACCCAGGTCTCCCACTGCAGCCTCCTTTTCATGTGCAGGAGCTGATGTCCTTCAAGGATGCATCTGCAGTCATAACATATGGGTTGTCCTGCCTCAGGCAGCCCTTCGGTCGGCCGGATTCCAAAGTCTGGGTCTGGCCTCGGCTGATGTCGCACTTTCCCCGACGTCAGAGCGTCTGGGGTATAAAAGCATCAGCCAATGCCATTTTCCCCAGTCTTTCTTGCCGCACGGTGCCCAAAGCAGAAGCAGTTCGCAAGTGCCGGTCGGTCAGCTCCTGTGATTCAGCTACCAAAGACTTCGAAAAAGCTAAGTACCCCATTGGGGACTCTTTCTTGCCTCAGCCTATGTCAGATAAAGTAAATAATTGTTTAACTTGTGGGAAACAAATACCTCATAAGGATTTCCACTCTTACTGCCTCCCTTGCTTAGGCCCAGACCATGACGTCTTGGCCTGTTCAGCCTGTGCTTCCTTCAACCGACGAACTCTTAAACGTCGGTCGGAGTTTGCAGAGGAATTCTTTGGGGCTAATTTTGCATATAAGATGCCATCGGAGACTCCGACATCGCATTTGGTGAAAAAACGGAAGGACAAGGACCGACACTCGCGGGCCACGGTTTCGGCTGAAACCACGGTTAGGCCTACTGCGAGTGTCTCGGTTTCGGCTGAAACTGAGTCCTCGGTACTTCCTTTAACCGAATCCACTCAACAGACCACCGCGGCCCTTGAGGCCCCGGCTGAGTCGGCTACTGAGCTACCTACTGAAACCAGTGTCCAGGAAATGTCCGACACCATTCCTTTGGACAAGTCTACTCCTGCACGTGGTGCAGCCAGACCCCCTGCATCCATGTCCATTTAGGCTTTTTCCAGGGCTAAAGCTGCTAAACTTGCTAAAGCTTTGCCTCCCAAGACTACCTCTCAGAGACCTTCTTCTAGTTCTCAGATCCTCAGCCTTGCAGAGGATTTTATCTCTTTAATTAGAGGTTCTCAGCCTCACCTGGACAGGGGCTCTCAACCACCACCAGACAAAAGGCCCAGGACTGAGCCCTCTGACCAACACTCTTCAGATGAGTCTATGGATGGATCTGTGTTGTCAGATCACCAGGAGGAGGCTTATTCGGCCTACGAGGATTCTGATGCTGAAGAATCTATCCCTTCGGCCTCCCCTCCTGAAGAGTTTTCCTTTGGTGAGACACTACACTCTATGAGAGAACATTTTCAATGGCAGGGTCAGGAATTTTCTGATTCTAGAAAGAGATTAAGGACCTTTTTACATTTACCTCAGAATAGGCCCTTAGCTATACCTCCTGTTTTGAATGTTATTGATGATGTGTACAATGATGTTAGTACAGCCCCTGATTCTCTCCCTCCAGCTCCTGCCAAACCTGATAGATACTACAGGGTCCCTGATTCTCATCTACATCTGTACAAGGCCCATTCTGCAGACCCAGATACTATTTCTCAGGGCCCAAAAGGGGTTGCAGCTGCCACTGCCAAAAATCCTCTACCTTCTGAAAGGGAGTCTAGAGCTTTAGAGAGATGGGGAAAGAAGGTATATACTTCTGCAACTCTTTCCATGAGGGCATTAAATTGTCAATTTCATATGATACAGTACCAAGAGTATTTGTTAGATGAATTGCATAAGAAGCTTTCCTCTTCTGAACCCCTTGACCGTAAATCCCTTCAGGATCTGGTACATAACTCACAGCAGGTTAGTAATCATTTTTTGCAGTGTGGTTATGATGCACTGGAAGCTTCATGTAGGTCAGCTATGACTGGGGCAGTTATTCGTAGGCATGCCTGGTTGAAGGAACAATCTTTACCAGACCATGTTAAAGCTAAACTCCTGGATGCTCCAATGGAAAAACAAAAATTATTTGGTTCCTTGGCTCAAGAGGTTTTAAAGAAGTTTGAAGAAAAGGCAAAATCTGTGCAAACAGTTAAGGACTTTCTGCAAGTACAACCACCGAGATTCAGCAGAAACTGGCCTACTAAGAATTGGTCCTTTCCAGACTCGGACAGATCCCAGAGGGGCAGGAACAGGCATCCCAGAGGTAGAGGGCAAGCTAGAGGCTCCTACAGAGGCCGTCAGTGGCAGCCTACCAACCAGAGAGGTAGTGCAGGAACAGCAACAACAACTACTACACCTGGACAGACTCAATGACTTTCCTTTGATTCCGCCGACCAGGGCTCAATTGGAAGCACCATTGGGCGGAAAGCTTTCTTTATTCTCAAAAAACTGGCATTACATTACAAGGGACACATGGACACTGCAAATAATAGACAAAGGATACAGGTTCCACTTCCACACTTTGCCAAGAAGAAACGGAATGCCAAACCTGCCACCAAATCAGAAGGCAGAGGCTTTAAAGCAGATCAACAACTTAATACAAATGAAAGCCATAGAAAAGTTACCTCTTTCAGAACAAGGCCAAGGATTTTACTCCAGATTATTCCTTGTTCCAAGAAAAGAAAATCAATGGAGGCCTATTCTCGACCTGTCCGCACTGAATACTTACCTCATTGTGCCAAAATTCAAGATGCTGACCCTACAGCAACTTCTTCCCATGCTGGGCAAGGAGTCTTGGCTGGTGACTCTAGATCTCAAGGGGGCATACCTGCATGTCCCTATTCGGCAAAGTTGCAGAAGACACCTCATATTTCTTGCAGGATCAGAGCATTATCAATTCTCAGCATTGCCCTTTGGCTTATCTACTGTGCCCAGAGTATTCATGAAATGCCTGGCATCAGTAATTGCACACTGCAGACTTCAGGGGATTCAAATCTACCCATATCTGGATGACTGCCTTATACAAGCGGACAACAAGAAAAATTTGATAAAGGACTTGGACTATGCCATCCACCTATTACAGGCCTTGGGATACACAGTCAACATCCAAAAATCAAGACTTGTTCCATCCCAAAGGATAACCTTTTTGGGTGCAGATCTAGACACAACCACCCAAATGGCCTTTCTCACAGAAGAAAAACAAAAACAACTTCCGGATTACTTCATGAATCTGACAAGACAAACTCAGCTAACTGCAAGGAAAATCCTGCAGGCCCTGGGTTACATGGCATCCTGCATAATTCTGATTCCACAAGCCAGGCTGCATATGAGAAAATTACAATGGTACCTAAGGAGTGTATGATCTCAGCACAGTCACAGTTTGGAAACTTTGATACCAATCATTCCTTGCCTTCAAAAGGAATTCCTGTGGTGGGCTCAAGCCTGCCAGTCCAACAGAGGGTTGCCTTTCAACAAACCAAAAACAAAACAAACCATCACCACGGATGCTTCAGACCGAGGATGGGGAGCACACATGGAGAGCAAATGTATCCAAGGCCTATGGTCTCAAGGGCAGCTGCGCATGCACATAAACCAAAAGGAAATGCTGGCAGTGATACACGCAATCGAGGCCTTCAAACCTTTCCTCCATCAAGGCCACCTGTTAATAGGGACAGACAACACCACAGTCATGTGGTACATAAACAAGCAAGGAGACATGCATTCCTACCCTCTATGCAGGCTGGCCATGAATCTATGGGAACTATGCTTGAAACTCAATATCCAACTACAGTCCCAGTTCATGCCAGGGAAAGAAAATGCACTGGCAGACAGCTTAAGCAGAACTACCATGGATGCACACGAATGGATGCTGCACCCAGACATCTTTCTACTCATAACACAAGCATGGGGAAAGCCGGAGATAGATCTGTTCGCCTCGCCCCACAATCATCAACTGAAGAGCTCAAGGACATACCACCCACAAGCTTGGAGGGTGGAATCTCTCTCTTTCAGCTGGAAAGCTCTAAAAGTCTATGCCTTCCCACCTCTCCCATTAATGTCCAAGGTTTTACTGAAGATCAGGGCAGAACAGCCAAGAGTGATTCTGATAGCTCCAGACTGGCCAAGGCAGCACTGGTACCCACTATTGAGGAGCATGTCACAGATGAAACCATGGCCTCTCCCCCTATGGCCACTTCTTCTGACGCAGAACAATTTCAAGATCATGCATCCCATCTTGAAAACATTGCAGCTAACTGCCTGGAAAATTCCATAAACCCCCCTCAAAATAACTTGTCACAGAGAGTAAAGGACATTATTATGGAAGCTCGCCGGCCTTCCACAAGGAAGACATACTCAGCAAAATGGAAAAGATTTCTCATTTGGAACACAACAAAAGGCTTAGATGTGACAGTGGCGAGCAAGGCACATATTCTGGAATACTTAGTAGAATTGTTCCACAATGGCCTGTCCTATTCTTCCATTAAGATTCATGCCTCAGCAATTTCAGCAGAATACAATGTTGATCCACCTATCTTCGTGCATTCTCTCCTCAGGCAATTTCTGAGAGGAATCAAAAACATCAATCCTCCAAGGAAACCCCCTTTACCTACTTGGGATCTCAACTTTGTGCTGGAGAAACTAACACTTCCTCCCTTTGAACCAGCAGCATCGACGGATCTACAGTTTCTGTCTTGGAAAACTGCATTCCTTCTGGCCATAACTTCAGCAAGAAGAGTATCTGAGTTACAAGCTTTAATGGCAGTACTGCCATTTCTTATCTTCCATCAGGACAGAGTTTCATTGAGAACCAATCCTACTTTTATGCCAAAGGTGGTATCTAGGGTATCCTTGAACCAAGCTATTCACTTGCCTACATTCTTCCCAAATCCACAAAATAAAGGGGAAAAACTTCTACACACTCTGGATATACACAGACAACTACGCTACTACTTGGACAGAACTAAAAGTTACAGAAAGACTGACCAACTCCTTGTAGCATATGCTGCTGGGGTACAAGGAAAAGCAATTTCCAAACAGACAATTTCAAAGTGGATAGGAAATTGCATTCGATTTTGTTACTCCTTTCATGGAAAGACGGTTCCTGCAAACATTAGGCCTCATTCCACGAGGGCCACAGCCACCACTACAGCCTTCCTAAGAGGGGTGGCTACCAAGGACATTTTAGAAGCTGCTACATGGAGCTCCGTGCATACATTTGCCAAACATTACAATTTACCTTTATACTCCAGATCCAGAGCAGGTTTTGCTACAGCAGTCCTGCAGGGTATCTTAACTACATCATCCTTTTCTTAGTACCTCCTCCCCCAGATTGGCTATGGTATTCTACCCATATGTTATGACTGCAGATGCATCCTTGAAGGACATAGTACAGTTTTGTACCTACCATAAATGTAGATGTCCGATAGGTATGCATCTGCAGTCAGGTTTACCCTCCCTCCTTCCCCTCTGTGGTATTCCTAGGGTGCTTACCCCTCCATTAGCTAGCTGGGGGATCTATTATGGTGTATTTGTTTGTATATATATATTTTGGAAAATGTTTGGAATTTATTTCATTCCTCCAAATTTGGCCTTCCTAGAGGGCACCTGGCATCTGGGGCAAGAAACACTGAGGAAAATGGCGTCGGCTGATGCTTTTATACCCCAGATGCTCTGACGTCGGGGAAAGTGCGACGTCAGCTGAGGCCAGACCCAGACTTTGGAATCCGGCCGACCGAAGGGCTGCCTGAGGCAGGACAACCCATATGTTATGACTGCAGATGCATACCTATCGGACATCTACATTTATGGTAGGTACAAAACTGTACTTTTCACAGACACCTCAGACCTGGGGTGGGGAGCAAACCTGGGAAACCTGAAAGTCCAGGGTCTTTGGTCCTCCTCTACAAGAAAGGAACACAAACATCAAAGAAATGAGGGCTTTGATTTTTGCTGTTCAAGCTTTCCAGTCTTCTCTTCGCCCAGGCCCCCTGAAGCTGTTTACAGACAAAACCACAGTCCTTTGGTATGTGAACAAGTATTATCTGCTTTGCAGGTTGGCTCTTCTGGCTTGGGAAATTGCTTCCCAGTCAAAGGTCACCTTACAAGCAGTTTACATTCCTTCGGCTCAGAATGTTCTGGCAGGCACTCTGAGCAGGTCCATGACTCTGTCCCATGACTGGATGCTCTACAGGGATGTGTTTCTGGACATTTTCCACTGGTGGGGTACACCTCAAACAAATCTTTTTGCCTCCCCTTTGAACATACAACTTCCACAATTTTGTGCCACAGTCCTGGGTCCTCTAGTATAGAAGGTTGATGCCCTTTCAGCATTTTGGAAGGGGATGTTTCTTTACGCGGAGAGTAAAGTGGAGAGTTCCTCTGTTCTATCTTCCCTTTCCCTTTCACAAGCTTTAGTACTCTGCCTCATGTTATGAATACTGCAACATGGGAATAGAAGGACATAGAATAGTTGTGTAAAATCTTACCATAACCATAGATGTCCTTCTCTTCCATGTTGCAGTATTCTGTCCCACCTTCCTCAATTCTTGGTCCTTGTGTTTCTCTGGATGATACTTTACTTCTCCTTTGTATCCTTGGACTGGTTTTCTGACTTGGGCATTCAGATCTGAGGATGGTGCATGCGGACATCACTTTTATAGCTTAAGCTTCTTGCTGCCTTTGTGCGACATCTCACATACCTTGCAATAGTAAAATCCTTTTGTATACTGGCCAGACGTTCGGGTCACCTAGGCGAAGAATCCCTCATGTTATGAATACTGCAACATGGAAAAGAAGGACATCTATGGTTATGGTAAGATTTTACACAACTGTTCCTTCTCATGAAATTGATAAGCAAGGACATTGGCAATCAACTGACACTGAATCCATCCCAGTTTGTCTTTTGAAGGTTATGCCTACTTAACCTGCTAGATGGCTTTGAGAGGGTCACCAAGGTAGTGGATGAGGGTAAAACAGTGCGTACTGCCTATCTTGACTTGGCCAAGGCATTAGATACAATTTCCCACTCAGGCATTGTTGACAAGCTCTCTAAGCTAAGCATAAATCCCTACATAACTTACTAGATTGCTGGATGACTCATAGACAGGACCTAAGAAGTCAGGATTGGTGAGAGGATTTAACACAGACAAATGACTTGTGCCAAAACTATGGCTTAAAACTCAATGCCAAAAAAATACATTATAATGCCCTTTAGGAAACTGCCAGCCCAAGTTAATTACCCCCATCAGTAAAACACCCTTAAAGGTTGACCCAGCAGTAAGGGATCTGGGAACATATGTCAAATTCAAAGTAAACTTTATTGTCATTCAGACTTCACACAACAGTGCAAACTGAATGACATTTTCTCTCAATTAACACATCTGCCTGGTATCTACCTAAACTCTCTCCATATAATACATTTTGTGCAGTTAGTACCTATGCTGCTAAATGCATCTTTTGTTGTACTATGTCATGATGTTACTCTTTTTTTTTTATTTTAGACATTGCTACTTGTAAATAACTTAATGCTATCAAATTTCTCAAACATATTGCTACTGTATTCTCAAAATACAGTACTTTTGCCTTGTATATATTAATTTTGTACATTTCTTTCTGTTTTTGTACTAAGTATCTTACAACTTGAATTGTTAGGGGTTTTTTCTTATTTTTTTAATTACTTTCTTGGAGCTTTTCCCCTCGGGTCTCCACTGAAAAAGGGCTCTCTGGTCCGAGTCGGACTAACCAGGTTAACAAATGTAAAAATAAAATAAAATAAATACATTTCATTTGTCTGGACTCAATGTATAAAACAGCAAAATAAGCATTTCAACAGGCATTACTACATCACAGCAAACCATTACAGACATAACACCTAAAACATTTTATGAATCTAAACAGTATATTATTGCACAGAATTTCAGCAGTTGTCAGTGTTGCACAAGAAGGCTAGTTGTGCATTGTCTGGTTTATTGCACCAAAATATGAGTTCTCATCTACACAGACATCTGCTACACCTGATGGCCATCATCATGCATGTTATTAGTAGAGCTGAGTAGTCTGATAGTCTGTGGAAAGAAGCTCTTACTGAATCTGGCGGTTTTGCACCGCATACTGTGATAGTGCTTGCCAGATGATAAGAAGGAAAACAGTCCATGGGCAGGGTGACTGAAATCACTGACTATTTTAGTGGTTCTGCTGAGACATCGAAACAATCATAGGTCCTGAATAGATGGAAGAGTGGTCCTAATAAGTTTCTCAGCCACTTTCACCACCCTTTGGAGAGACGTCTGATCTGAAGCAGAGCAGTTTCCATACCATACAGAAAGACTGTTTGACAAGATGCTTTCTACAGTGTCCCTGTAGAAGGCTGTGAAAACAGGAGGTGGAAGGTTTGCTGTTCTCGTTGTTTGCAGAAAATGGAGACACTCTTGTGCTCACTTGTATATGTATATGTAAACAACAATCGGGCCTTTGGCCAACACGTAGCTAAGATAGTAAGAAAAGCGTTCTATCACCCAGCTTATAGGTAAACATATGGCATTCAGGTCCAAGTAAGTTAGTGCCACTCTACTTAGCCCTTATCAGACCTATGATTGAGTACAGTGCCCTTTTTGGTATGTACCTAACCAGACACTTGCAACAGTTGGAATGCCCACAAAGATTTCTCACCAGGAGTATTCAGGGCATGAATACCCTGTCCTACACTGATCACCTAAAGACTCTCTCTGTATTCAGTCTCTTAAGGACTGCTGAGATGGGATTTTTGCCTGACTTAGAGATTCCTCAGGCCCACCCCTTATGGATTTATTGCAGATGCGCAAATCAAACAACACCAGACACACTAGATCTAGGAATCTGAACTTCACTGACATAAACAGAACATGATGGAGAATCAGATATGTGTCCCAAAGGATCCTGACACTATGGACTAGCCTTCCCATCCCTGACCCTATTCAAACAAAACCTTGTCAATTGGATGGGAAATCGTAAATGTACCCCTGATCTGGCCCCCCCATGTCCTTTATGGACAGAGGCCATCAGTAAGAAAAATAATATCCTAACTAACAACTCCCCCTATAAACCCCTTAGTTATCTCCCTGCTAACATGTTCCCCCCGTAGAGATGCCAATGATACTTGGGATCCAAATGGGTTTGGGGTGCACGGCAAGCCTTGGAAGGGCCGTAGTGATTGTTAGCCTAGTTACAACATACTCTTGACACACATAGGAAGCTCAGGTACTATCCTAACAGAACTAAGTCCTTTAGAAAGGCTGATCAGCTGTTTGTTTTTTATATTGAGGCAAAGAAAGGACAACCCATGTCAAAACTGACTATTTCCAAATGTTTGCCCTCAACTATTGCCTCTTGTTATTCTCATATTACTGTTATGCTCACCATGGTAAACCAGTTCCAGGCAGTATAATGGCTCATTCTATGATGGCATATTGTAAAGGAGTTCACTCTAGAAGTATTCCAGAAGCAGCTACATGGTCCTCTTTACTTACCTTTACAAGACATTACAGACTGTATTATTTTTCTAGATCCAGGACAGGCTTTGCTATGACCATGCTTGAGAAGCTCCTGGATCCATATCCTTTCTCTTCTCAGGTTAGATAGGCTTTGGTAGTCAACCTACATAGTCTAAAGGCTACTGCAACAATAGGAATGATGATTGCAGTACAGTTGTATAAGTTGCAGTTACCCATAGCAGTAGATGGTCAAATTCCTCACGTCTGCATTAGCTGCACCCCCCCCCCATTTTTATATATAATTGTTGGTTGGGGTATACCATTTTTTTGTTATTACGTGTTTTAATGCTTCATTAGGAGTATGCTCCTTCTTAACTTTTGGGTAAGAAAGTTCTGGAGAATTTTTTCATCCCACAGAGTTGCCCGATCAGCAGTCAGAGTGAAGATGTAGGAGGTAACCAGATGTTTTGGAAGCTAGCTGGTTGTTTTGTCCCGGGCAGAACACAATCCATATAGCTTAATATCTACTGCAGCAGTGAGGAATTTGAACATCTACTGTTATGGGTAAGTGCAATATACACCAAAGTATTTTTCTAATAAACTGAGAAGGCAAATGCTTACAAGGAAATATAAATCCTATCTGAGATGAGTGCCACCCTCTCTATCACACCCAAAAAGATAATTGCCTTCTG